>NC_044311.2:146791962-146940774 GCF_007474595.2 Lynx canadensis
TTGGGGCACCCTGGTGGGTCAGTCGGTTGAGCATCTGACTCTTGGTTTTGGCTCAGGTCATGATCTCATGGTTCGTGGCTTCAAGTCCCACAGGGGGCTCTGCGTTGAGGCTGCCATCTCAGGACAATACTTGACCGTATGTGGCGTCACTTCTTACGGATGAGCTGGGAAGTGGTTTCTTGAGATGGGATCCGCGCCTGGTGAGGATGCTGCGAAGACCGTCGAGATGACAACAAAAGCTTCCAAGGACGACATAAACTCAGTTGATGAAGCAGTGGCAGGGTTGGAAAAAAAATTGACTCCAATTTTGGAAGAAGCTCTGTGGCTAGAATGCTTTTTCAAACAGCGTCACATGCTACAGAGTAATTAAATTGTCCGTGAAAGGAGGAGTCAATGGACATGGCAAACCTCACTGTGCTCTTGTGGGAAGAAATTGTTGCGACCACCACCCTGATCAGCCGGCAGCCATCAACATCAGGGAAAGACCTCCAGCAAAAAGATTATGATTCGCTGAACGCTCAGATGATGGTTAGCATCTTTTGCCAATGAAGTAGTTTTAAATGAAAGTACGTACACTATTTTTTGAGACATGATGCTATTGTACTTGGTAGATGCCAGTACAGTGTAAACATAGCTTTTACAGACACTGAGAAACCAAGATACTCATTTGACTGACTTTATTGTGACATTAACCTTACTGTGGTGGTCTGGAACTGAACCCGCAGTATCTCTGAGGCGTGCCTACATTCAGGAACGGGGCCATTTGAGTGGAAGGAAGTGAAGAAAGTGTTACCATCCCGTGTTACCGACATACCAAGTAAGAGAGCCTCGTACCACTTTATCATTTGTGTGTGTGTGTGTGTGTGTGTGTGTGTGTGTGTGTGTGTTTGCCATCAAGGGAAAACTTCCAACTGCGTTCAATTTAGAAACATCTAAACAGCAAACAAAAGTTTAAAAAAGTTTAAAAAAACAAAGAAAAAAGTTAAAAAAAAAAAGCCCCACAAAATCTACAAAATTGGTTGCCAAATTTAAACTTTCCTAAACTCATCTATGAATTTCGGGCTAATCTACTAAAAATATGATGAAGTTTGCATGGGGTGTTGTTTAGGGTTTTTTTTTTTTAATGTTTTTTAAAAAAATAGTCAAAATTTATCCAGGTAAATATTAAGTTACTTCTACAGACTTTCAATACCTGCTTTAATACACGTTTCAAAATGGCACACAAAAATTCTCATGCCGTACAGAAATGGCCTTTTTTACTGCAACTGTCTGCATCCAGGCCAGATTTCAGTGACGGTTACAGTAATAGTGGCCCTTTTATTTAAGTCAAAATGCAATCGTTATATGATCTAATTCTCGAAGCCCCCTGTGCTGTGAGCTGAGTCAAACCTGCAGGAGACCTTGGATCCCCGAGTCCTCACGGTGTGATCTTCCTCGTTCCTGGGGGGCCCGACGACCCAGGGGGCCCCCTGACACTTCCGGGCTCTATGGGCGGCAGAGGGAGCAGCAGGAACAGAAGGGCCACTTGGG
Source organism: Lynx canadensis (assembly GCF_007474595.2). Taxonomy (NCBI): domain Eukaryota; kingdom Metazoa; phylum Chordata; class Mammalia; order Carnivora; family Felidae; genus Lynx; species Lynx canadensis. Next base: position 146,793,493 of record NC_044311.2, read on the forward strand.
AAAGGCTGGCAATTGCACTTGATGTTGGCCAGCAGGTGCCTGTTGCAATCACCGTATTTTCTTAGCTCCTCCAGCTTTCTCTTGGTCAGCACAGTGCCACCCCGCCTTCCCGAGCTCTCTTCTCACGGAAGAGGATGCCCTGGACGCGGCAGCAGGTGTTTCTCTCCAACTCTTTGCAGACGTCTTTGGCCATCTTCTCGCAGAGGCCGCGAATCTGCCACGAGGCGCGCCCATTCTGCGCAGGCTGGACAGTTTCTTCTCGATTGCCACGCCGTGCGTCTCCTCCCCAAACAGCGTTCTCGGAGGCGGCAGGATGTGTTCTTGATATAACTCATGCAAAACTTGAAGCTTTCGCTTCAGCCGCTGAATCTCCCTTTCGAGCTGTGAGTTTTCACGCCGCAAAGATGCCTCCTCTATTTGGAGACTCGTTATTTACCTTGTAAGCTCTTCGTTCGTTTGCTTTTCTTCCCACACTTGTCTGGCGACTTCTTGATGTTCCCGGTCGGAACTCTGAAGGGGCGCGTTGAGGCCAAAATCACCAGCGACAGCCTTCAGGTCACTTGGGATGGATGGACGGATGGACGGGGTGATCGCCCTTTCCTGCTCCCTCCTCTCTTCAGCCTCCTCCCAGTTCCCGCCATTTCTCGCGTAATCTCGGAGGAGAGGAGGCAAAGGGCTGGCCTGCTCCAGGCTTTCTTCCCCCCTCCTCTTGTCCTCTCTGCTTCTCTCTTGGAATGTCCTGGTCGAGTAGCTCTGGGCTTTGTGGAAAATGAGTGTCATCAAGAAGATCGTCAGTTATTTTCTTCCTAACTTGCCCTCCACCCTTCTCCGATGCTCTTAGGATGGGGCTCCCCCCCCCCCCCCCCCCCCGCCGTGACTTGGAAACGTTGAGGAGGCTGGCTCTTCTGGGCCTGTTTCAGGAACTTGACAGTGTCCCGAAGGGACGACCTGCTCAGGTTTGTATCCGTTGCCGACAAGCACCAGATTTGTAACGCGGGGGGACAGGCCTCCACCCCGCGCAGCCTGAGCGCGTCATCGGCCTGTGTCATCGGTCCAAGGTTCTCCCTGCCTTCTCCACAGACCCCCACCGTGGGCGGGACACCTTTGGCCTAGTGCCTTCACGCTTCCTGTCGTGTGTCGTCTCTTGGCGACCAAAGCCGGCACCACAGTTCGTACCGGGGTCGCCCGGGGAAACACGGGGTGTCTCAAGCTCCCAGAAATCCCCAGCAGCGCACCCACGGCTGCTCTAGGATTAGCTGGAAAGTGGGTCCGGTGGTGGGCATCCGGCCCTCCAGGGCCGCGTGGGGCTCCACGGCTCTGCCTCTGAGTGCCAGCGTCCCACGGGCCACGGCTGACCGCTCAGAACGCTGCGGGGAGTTCCATCCGTAAGGTAAACAGGTGCCCGGCAACCGGGGCAGATCACTTGCGCTGGGGGAGGGGAGGCCAGCCGGGTTCTGGAAAACGGTTCTCTCTTAACTTGGCTCTGAAGTAGACGGTGATCTCACTTCCACAGGCACTGCGGGAGTGGGAAGGGCTGATCCCAGCCTGAAGCTCGGCCACTACAGACCCACCTGGCCCTACAGCAAACCTTGAGCATCAAAGCAGGGCCAGGCCATGTCCCTCTCTGTGCACAAGAACAAGTCAGGGCAGAATAGGGGTGGGGGTGGGGGCTCTTCCTGGATGAGGCTCATTCTCCTGGTTTAAATTTTCCTTCTGCTTTAGGAACTTGCGGTGCCATCCACAAAGGTCTCAGGATCGTCCTCCTCCGAGCCTCCTTCTCTCCTTGTGCGTAGTCACTGGGGGCAGGCAGGGACCCACGACTGAAAGGTGTCCCCAACGGTATTAACTAAGAGACCAAGATTCCAATCCTAATAACTCACGAGAAAGCAATTGGAATTGACAGACTCTTTCAATTTCATGGGTTTTCTGTGGAGAGAGCCTGTCTCTGTTCAATCCACGTGTTCCCGGAAGGGGGTGACCCTGCTCCAGGATGACATAGTGATCTGGGCTCCTTCCCTCATGTGGTCCTCCCTCTTCAGCCCACACCTCCCTTTATTTTTACTCAAAATTTTCTAAGGCTTGCTTTGCCAAGGCCTATGGGACACAGCTGATGGTGCTTGTCACCCCAATGTGATTGTCATAAATCTTAAGCCTTTCTTCTGGATTTGGGGTCATCGACTCACCTCTATTTTGACAATAATTTCTTGATAGCATATTTCCAAAACGAGATCACGAATCCAGAATACCAGGAAGGTTGGCTAATATGAGCACCTATGTATTCTGAGCCCATGGGGCCAGGCTAAGTAAGTTTCGACAGATCATAGTATGTACATAGACAAGGAAAAAGTACCAGTCAAGATGGGGGAGAGAGCAAACTGATCATGAAGTGAAGACACCTTTCTTCTCTCCTCATTTCATTTCCTCTCTAGCTCAGATTTCTGGTCATTTCCACAGGAAAGTAGTTGTCAATAACACTTCCTTTGGTTCACTGAAGTACAACATTCAACGTGGAAACAAGACGATCAGAACTTTTTCTAGGAAAGTTTAAGTGTGATTCAGCTTAAAAGTGAGATGGGGTTATAAACGTTCAATCCCTAGTCACCCTCTTAGCTCCAGAAAAGAGATGGGAATATTGCTTTTTCTTGCACTAGATGGCAATGTTTCTCTGCAAACCAAACCACATTTGCTGGCTCTCTGAGAGGCTGGCCGACTCCCCTAGGGGGTGCCCGAGGGCTCCCAGTAGCGTTCCTGACTCCAGGAGACAAATTAGAAGTGGTACAAGCTTGTTTGGGGCCAGAGACAGGAGTGCTACCCTGGTCTCCAGAGGCTTAGTTAGAAGCAAGGAAGGGAAGACAGCGACGGAGGGAAGAGAAGAAAGGGAGATTCGATGACAGCAAACATCACAGTGAAAACACAATGGGGAACCAGGTGTTTTTCTGAGCAAGTATCTTTGGACCTAACTTTGGATTTGAGAATGGAGCTTGCTTTCTTTCTCTTGGATGTACTGCATTCCTGGGCTTTCTTCACTCGATTATGTTGGCCAGAATCTTAAATGATAGGCATTGGGTCTTAGAAGGACTCAGCTAGGGGTCCGCTCACCATAAAATATGCTCACTTTATCATGCCACTGTGCCTTCTAATTCAAAAAACTTTCTTCTAGCACATTTCTGGTAGCATTGCCACTTAAAAAAAAATTTTTTTTAATGTTTTTATTTGTTTTTGAGACAGAGAGAGAGCATGAGCAGGGGAGGGGCAGACACAGCATCCGAAGCAGGCTCCAGGCTGTGAGCTGTCAGCACAGAGCCTGACGTGGGGCTCGAACTCAGACTGTGAGATCATGACCTGAGCTGAAGTCAGACGCTTAACCGACTGAGCCACCCAGGCGCCCTGTAGCATTACCGCTTTTATCAATGGATATTTATGGAGATAATCCCACATTCCAAACATTGTGCTAGCACTTTGGTAGGTACAAAGAGGTACTTGGTAGGTGGTGAAGAAGTACTAGTATTTTACTGCATCAACACGTGGGGTCAGAAGTAATGCAGTCAACCCCCCATCTATGAAGGGGCTATATTTAAAAATTTTTGGAACTCCAAATACGTTTTCTAATAACATTTTACATGGTGGTTCGTTTTCCAAATTAACCCTTAATATTGCTTCATATTTTATCATTTCCCCCCATCAGGATATTATCAGGGTAATCTATGGTTGTTACCAACAATATAAATACAAAGAAAAATATTGTCATCTTCCTCAAGTCCATCTCCAGAGATAATCCCCGTGACCGATATTTTTCTCTGTGTATTATAAAAAAATTGTCATCCTTTTTAATTATCAGAAGCATCTCCTTTCGTCAGTAAAAATTCTTTAAACCTGTGAACTCTAGAGAGGGGGTGCCTCATTTGATTTCTTTTTTTTTCTTTTAAGTTTTAAAAATGTGTTTATTTCCTTTTGAGAGAGAGAGAGAGAGAGAGAGAGAGGGTGAGCGGGGGAGGGGCAGAGAGAGAGGGAGACACAGAATCCGAAGCAGGCTCCAGGCTTCAAGCTGTCAGTACAGAGCCCGATGTGGGGCTCAAACTCACGAACCACGGGATCATGACCTGAGCCGAAGTCGGATGCTTAATAGACTGAGCCAACTGGGCACCCCATGCCTCATTTGATTTCTGACCTCAGTTTCTTTCTCTGCAAAGGGGAGGTAAGAAGAATCCCTAAGACACAAGATTATCCATAAAGGAGGTAACACAGGTCACGTGCTTGCCATAGGGACAGGCGCATAGGAAATGCCCAATAAATAGTAGCTTTAATGTTGTTATTACCATTATTATGTAAACCTTTCTCGTATTACAAAATGAATATTAAAAGTTTGAAAAATTCAGAGGTATAAATAGCATACAAATCACATGTCATCCCGCTACACAGAGATAATCATTGCTAACCTTTCACATTTGTTTTTAAAGATTTTTATTTTTTTAAGTAATCTATACCCAAAGTGGGGCTCAAACTTAGAACCCCGAGATCAAGAGTTGCATACTCTACTGACTGAGCAAACCATAATGTTCACATTTTTAATGCTTATTTAAAAAAAAAAGTCCTTGGGGCTTCTGGGTGGCTCAGTCAGTTGAGCGTCCGACTTCGGCTCAGGTCATGATCTCGCAGACTGTGGGTTTGAGCCCTGCGTCGGGCTCTGTGCTGACAGCTCAGAGCCTGGAGCCTGTTTCAGATTCTGTGTCTCCCTCTCTCTCTGCCCTCCCCCGCTCATGCTCTGTCTCTCTTTCTCTGTCAAAAATAAACATTAAAAAAAAAAGTCCAAATGGGGATCATACTGAATGGTTTTTTTGCTGCTTTTTGACTTACAATCTAATAAAAAAATCCTGATTTTATTGGCTGCAAAATACATTATTGTACAGATGTATCGCAAATAACTATTTCCCTGTTACTCGATATTCAAATGCCTTCTGATTTTTTGCTCTTATAAATATGATGTGATAAATATCCTGGATATAAATTTTCATCTGCATGTGGCATATTTCTCTAGATCAGTGTCATAGAAATGGAATTACTGAGTCGACGTGTATGAACTATTTTTAAATTCTTGATGTACATTGGCCAGATTCTCTTTTGAGGGTTTAAACTGATTTATGTTTCCACCAGCCTCGGTGAGAGTGCCTGTCACTTTAAGTATCCCCTAATTTTCAACTTTTGGCTACTTTGGAAAGTAAAACATACAATCTCATTTCACTTGGCATTACTTTGATGGACGATGGGGTAAGACTTCTTTTTGTATTGTTCCTATTACCGTCCATCCGCCCTGTGAAATATCTTTTTCCTTTGTCCATTTCCTATTGTCTTATTTTTTAAAAAGGCAACTTGTGTTAGGCTTTTATATAATACATATACTGACTCACTCTCATGTTCATAGTAGTTATCTTTCATAATTTGTAATTTATCTTTTGTTGGACTTAGAGTAGAATTTTTCAAAGCTTAATTTATTTATTTTGAGAGAGAGTGAGTGTGTGTGTGCGTGTACACGGGAGAGGGGCAGAGAGAGAGAGAGAGAAAGAGGGAGGGAGGGAGAGAGGGAGAATCCCAAGCAGGCTCCCTACTGTCAGCAGGGAGCCTGAGGTGGGCTCGAACTCACAAACGGGGAGCCAAAATCAAAGGTCAGATGCTTAACCAACTGAGCCACCCAGGCGCCCCTGAGGGGGAATTTTCTTATGGAAAAGAAAATCTGAATTTGTGTGAGCCATACCTGTCTTATGTGTGTATGGAGTGGGGGTGAGTGTCTCTTTTTGCTTTTATGCTTGAACACATTCTCCCTCACCCAGACATCAGGTTAAATTTTCTTCTGCAATTAAAAAGTAATCTGTGGGGTGATGCTTTGAGACTGTGTGATCCTCCTGTTCCCCCAGCAAACTTGAACCATTGGCTTTAGTATTGAAAAAGTAATACATGTGATACAAAAGCAAATAGTAAAAAAGGAAATACGATAAAAATAAGTTCTCTTCTTCCCCCGGTCTTTCAGTTCCCCTGTACGTGAACGTGTACGTGTATATACATGTATTGAGTCAGCTAATGCTTCCTGTTTCTTGTGTAACTTTCCAGAATTATTCTAATATACAAGAGCACGTGTGTGTGTGTGTGTGTGTGTGTGTGTGTGTGTATGTTTTACATAAGGGAAACATACTATGCATATACATTTGCATACATGCATCTGCACATGCATTTGCATACACATAAGGGAAACATACTATGCATACGCATTTGCATATACATTTGCATATATGCATATATGCATTTACATAAGGGAAACGTACTTTTACATAAGGGAACCATACTATGCATCCTGTTAATAAACCGGGTTCCTTTCTTAACTTTCCTGAAGTCAATTTCTTATCATCAAGGGTACCTCAGGGTTTTTGGTGTTTTGTTTGTTTGCTTGTTTTTGTTTGTGATGACTGCGCAAAGTTATGCTGTAGGAAAGATGTACGTTTATTCGGTCCATTTCTAACTTTAAAATTTTTTTTTTCAACGTTTATTTATTTTTGGGACCGCGAGAGACAGAGCATGAACGGGGGAGGGGCAGAGAGAGAGGGAGACACAGAACCGGAAGCAGGCTCCGGGCTCCGAGCCGTCAGCCCGGAGCCCGACGCGGGGCTCGAACTCCCGGACCGCGAGATCGCGACCTGGCTGAAGTCGGACGCTTAACCGACTGCGCCACCCAGGCGCCCCCATTTCTAACTTTAAAGTAGACTTTTGCAAGCTAGCCTGGGGATGGGCCGTGGATTCTCTTTACTTTTCTGTGGAAATAGATGTGTTGTTACCGGGAGCCTCTGGAGCATTTCCAACCCCCCATGACTCGGTAAGCTTGCGGAGGCCATTGTTTTTCTTCTCTGCTGTATTCCCAAATGTCTATCACCGGGATATAAATTAGCCTCTCGTGCCCCCTAAACTTCTCTTTTTCAGCCCCCGTCTTCAACTGGTAGCCCTGAATAGATGAGCCCTTTGACAAATCTCCTCTCCCTTGCCTGGCTGGAAGCTTCTGTGTCCTGGGCAGGGAGTGTGGTAACTTGCAGGTGCCCGGACAAGTGGAACCATTAGAGAATTGTTAACAGCTACCTCTGAGGGGACTGAGCATAAATGCAATTCGATAAGTGCTGGTTGATGGGCACACCGCCGGGCATGACGCCCGGTCATTTCCAGTAACTGCAGTCCCTTGCTCAGCCCGATCTCCACCTGCCACCTATCCTAGGAACGCTCGACGCCCATGACTTGTGACCCAGCCTAGACCCAGGGTCTCTCCTTGCTGCCGATTTGTCACGGCTTCTCATCACCATCACACCCTCACTTCTCTGCCTGCTCGGCTTGCAGGGCTCCGTCATGACATCCAGAGGAAGCGGGGACAGGAGGGACAAGAGCAGTCAGCAAATGGAGGACTTGAGCTGAGCCCCCCGTGGACAGACAACACTGGTGACTTAGTCGGGGGGCTTCACAGAAAGTATTTTCTCACTCTTCTGGAGGCTAGAAATCCAAGGTCAAGGTGTCGGCAGAATGGATGTCTTCTGAGGCCTCTCTCCATGGCCTGTAGGTGGCCGCCTTCTCCCTGTGTCCTCACGTGGTCTTCTGTGTGTGTCTGTGTCCTAATCTCCTCTTAGAGGGACACAGAGTCCTACTGGATTTGGACCCACGCTAATGACTCCACTTGAACTTAATGAACCCTTTAAAGACACTCTCTCCAAAGACAGCCACACTTTGAGGTTCTGGGGGCTAAGACTTCAACCTATGATATTCAGGGGGACACAACTAAGATGGAAACCTTTGGGAAGGTGTGGGGAACAAGAAGGATTTGCCAGGAAGAGAAATTGTGCCAGTGAACCGCCTGGCGGAGCGAGCAGGGTGTGGCGAGCTCAGAACCGGAGGAAGGATTGATTGGATTTGGGGAGTGCTCACCCTGGACAGGTGAGCAGGGGTGGGGGTGGAGGTGGGGGCGGTACAGCGGGGAGGGATGCGGCTGGGGGCCAGAGAATGGCGGGATGCCAGGACTTTTTAGGCAGGGTAAGCTGGTCTCATGTTAACGGTCCTAAGAGAGGACCAGAGGAGGTGGGGGAGGAGACAGAACGGGTGTGGAAAGAATGGTAACTGGACGGAGAAGCTAAAGACTGGAGAAACGGTTTGAAGAAGGAAATAATAACACTCGGAGACAAAGGGCGAAAGTGCTGGAGAAGGAAAAGGGCAGGCATTTTCTAGCTGAGAGACTGGAGTGTGGCTGGTGCCAGGGGGCAGGAAGCCAGATGGGGGTTCTCTGTTTAAAAGCAATCTTGGAGCGCCCGGGTGGCTCAGTTGGTTAAGCGTCTGACTTCGGCTCAGGTCATGATCTCACAGTTTGTGAGTTCGAGACCCGAGTCGGGCTCTGTGCTGACAGCTCGGAGCCTGGAGCCTGCTTCGGATTCTCTCTCCCTCTCTCGCTGCCCCTCCCCCATTTGTGCTCTGTCTCTCTCTGTCTATCAAAAATAAATAAAATGTAAAAAAACATTAAAAAAAAAAGCAATCTTTACCCTGTTAAACTCTTGCTTGTCAGAACCACAGAACTGGAGAGTTGAGAGGTGCTGAGAGGTCATTTAATCCACTCTCTCCATTCTGTCCACACGGGCTAGGCCTGTTCTATTACAACTTGCGTGCGGCCATCTCGTATTTTACTGTTTCTTCAGAATGGGAGGTCACCAAGCCCGTGGGAAGAGTATTCCTGGTTAGCTCGCTACACGGAGGGGCTCCCTCCACCAGGAGAGGCGGCCTGGGGCCTGGCGCTCTCCCAACAGGTACCGACCGAACTGGGAAGAAGAAAGGGTACCCCGGATGAGAAAGGAGGAGGCCACAGGCATTCAAGACAAGCAGGTGCATTTCCCTCCAGGGCCCAAGGCTGGCGTGAACCTAGGTGCTCACCTGGTGTGCCCGTCACCCGTGGGCTTCCGCCCCCTCTCTTCCCCATTCGGGAGCTGAACTGGGAAAGGTGGGGAAAGCCACATCACTCCTTGGCAGACGGGTGGAAGGGGCCCCGAGCCACGGTGTCCTAATGAACTTGGCAGAGACGGGACCGCAGAGAGACGTGGCCCTTCCCCAGGCTCTGAATTCTCCCCAGGAGATTGCACAGCTCTCCTGTATTTTCTTTTTGTCACCAGCACTGTGCTCCAATGCAGTCAGTACAGTTACAGGTAGCAAACAATCGCAGATCCTACGAGCTTCCTCGTTTTCCTTCAGAGCCTTGGCCATCCGCCAGACTCCCCCACTGCGAACTGAACCCAGCCGGCGAAAACCGACGGGACATTTTCAACACATGTGTTCGTGCAAAACCGCACTTCTTTGCAAAATGTTGCTATTGTTTTCTGTGTAATTTGATAGCTGTTGAAATATGGTGGAAAAGTTTCTGAAGCTCAAGGAAGCAGCCGTTTCGATTATTTAAAATACTCCTGTGCTCGTTCAAGTGGATTTGGCTAGGGCACTAAATAAATCCCACAAAGGGTCACCATTGGATGTTCCAGAGGCCACAGGTCTATTCTCTGTGATCCATGAATGTCCTTTCCTGCCTGCAGCTGAAAATGCAGGAAATTTGTTTTCAAGTTGTGCCACAATGTAATTTTCCCAGGGCAAATTTACTTCTGCGACTTGTTATCTACCAAGTTCCATAGAAGCCAATCACCCACAGATTAAGACTACAATTAAAATGTGTCTTGTAACTTGCTCTATTAGTGAAGCAATTCATGAAGCAAATTCTTGTTTCAGTTTATTTCAAAACCATCCCTGGTTTTAACAGTACTTTATTTTATTTTGTTTTATTTTATTTTATTTTATTTTATTTTATTTTATTTTTTTGCATAAGATTCAAGTAATAATTGACATGGAGAAATAGCACTATTTTAAAAAGCCACTAAATTGTAAAGAAAATGAAAACTGGTAATAGAAACATAGCTCAAATTAATTTGGGGATAATATATTAATTTAGTATACCTTCTCTTTTTTTCAATGTTTTATCTTATTTTCTTTTTTTTTAATTTTTTAAAAATTTTTTTTTAAATTTTTTTAACATTTATTTATTTTTGAGACAGAGAGAGACACAGCATGAACGGGGGAGGGGCAGAGAGAGAGGGAGACACAGAATCGGAAGCAGGCTCCAGGCTCTGAGCCGTCAGCCCAGAGCCCGACGCGGGGCTCAAACTCGCGGACCGCGAGATCGTGACCTGAGTTGAAGTCGGACGCTCAACCGACTGAGCCACGCAGGCGCCCCTGTTTTATCTTATTTTCGAGAGAGACAGAGACAGAACACGAGCAGGGGAGGGCAGAGAGGAAGACACAGAATCCGAAGCAGGTTCCAGGCTCCAGGCTGTCAGCACAGAGCCTGACTTAGGGCTTGAACCCACGAACCGGGAGATCATGACCTGAGCTCAAGCCAGACGTTTAAATGACCGAGCCACCCAGGCACCCCATTATTTTTGAATTTTTAAAAATTAAATAAAAAAAATTTTTTTTAGTGCTTATTTTTGACAAAGAGAGAGAGAGCTCGTGCTTGTGTGCGAGCATGTGTCAGGGAGGGGCAGAGAGAGAGGGAGACACAGAATCCGAAGCAGGTTCCAGACTCCAGGCTGTCAGCACAGAGCCCAACGCGGGGCTCGAACTCATAAGCCACGAGATCACGACCTGAACCAAGGTCGGACGCTTAACCGACTGCGTCACCCAGACGCCCCTATAAACTGTACATTTTTAAAAGCAGAACCCTAAACCTGAAGAATAAAATTTATGTATTTAAAGAAGTGAGGATATTTTTATTTTTACCTGAACACTTTTTACTTGGTTAATTGTTACCTTACTTTGTTAGAGTTTTACAAAGTACACCGGAATCAGAAGGCAAAAGACAAAGAAATAAAAACTTGCATTAAACCTGTTTGTCAAAAGCTAATAAATGGTCGTGCATCATTTGTGTGTGTGTTTCAAGGTTTAGAAAAAGAAATAGATTCGTTACCTGGAGCAAATAATCTGTTTTCACTGATTAGCTTAAATGGCCAACCATGTTTGGGTCACGATTCATCTTTCTTGCCCCCCCCCCCCCCCGCCCCAAATGAAGTGATTAGTGGCAGGATTTGAGCTTATTTTTCGCTGATGGGCCATATAGCTGGGAACACACATTTCAGAACCAAACTGTCGCTTGGATTGAACTACAGCCGAATGCCGTTGGCCTCTGTGGTCTCCAGCCCGCTCTTTCTGCCGAGAGCGAGAGAGCTCCTCCCTCAGGTGGGTCCAGCAGCCTACAGACTCTCCCCACACAGGCCCTGCCCATGAACATCACCCGTCTAAGATGTGGACCCATCATCTCCCGCGGAGGCTGGTTGTGTTGTGAAATGAGCGTAGGCTTTGGAGTCAGAGGGACCCGAGCTCTGCCATCAACTTACCTGGGTGCTTGTCTCTCCCCGAACCTCAGTGTCATTCTATAAACCAGCGCTGGGCAGTACTGAGTTCCTACCTAGAGAGGCGGGAGGGTTGCCTGAGATAACCTAAGAAACACGGCCAACGCGATGCTTGGCACACACTTCGTAGCTACAAAATAAAATACCATTTTACGTAGACGCATAGGCTTCAGATGGGTTTACCATGGCTCCCACGACCTTGGGCAAGACGCAGTACTTCCCCGAACCTCGGTGTTTTAATCCGTAAAATGAGTCCCTAAAGTTCAACCAAGACAGGGGACGGTGGGCGTGCTTTGGAAACGGGACTGCATTAAATAAGATATGCAAACATATCTTTCAACGTGCATTTTTCTTACGTCAGCCTGACAGGCAAGGAAGTACCATTCCTTGCCAAATTCCTAGCAAATGAAGAAACAGGTTCAAGTACATCGCAGTGAAGTCACACAGCTAGGATGCAACCCAAATGTCATAATTATAATGCTCTCCTTAAATATTATACTCAGATACTAATGCTCAAATGTGATAATATTAATACCATACTCAAGTAGTTCGTGATAGCAATGATGCCCACTTCTCATAACGCCATACTCAACTCTTATGAAAAACACTAATACTCGGCTGTTACCATTGTAACACCATACTCAAATATTAGACCGTTATACTACCACTCACGTCTTGTAATCATAACACCGTCGTCAGGGCTTTCTCGTAGTTGTCTCTTTATTCTGTGATTGGCGTTTATTTCCACCTCCTGTCTCTGTCAACCTCCACCTCCTGTGGACTGAAGTCCCTCACGGACAGGGGCAGCTGAGCACAGAGGCCAGGCACTAAAGGCTTAGCCGGACCAGCTCTCACATCTGCTCTGCTGTCATTGATCGAAGGCGGGACAACGCGTGCCTCCTCTCTGAAGACTTGAAGAGCCTGCTCGCTCCAGGCTGCCTGGCCTCCCCAATTCCTGATGTCCTGTGTTCAGGGTTCCACGATGGTTTCCCCATCACTAAGTTTGGGCTTATTGTTTCCTTTGGGAGTAGGCATCACGTTCTAACGAGCGCCCAAAAACACTTAATCCATTCGTTGAAGTGTGCCCCCCCCCCCCCCCCCCCGCCGCCCCAGGTCTCAGCTTCTCACAGGTACAACGTTAGACCCTATGTTAGCCGTTTGCCTTCATTACAAGGTTAACACGCACCCCACAGGAAAGGACCAACGATGCAGGGGCAGGCATCAGCTCTGGATAAACCATTGCGGAGGGATCCCTGTCCGGGAAGAAGCTGAAACTTAGATCTCGGTTTTGAGAGGTCACTGGCTGCAGAGCCTTGCAAACATTTTTAGACATGAGTGACATCTTAAAGCTCAAGTTGATTTCTCTACGTGATATAGTCTCTTCCTACCTTGGGGAACTTAAATCTTTTAAGAATGGACTTCATGCCGTATTAAAGCTCACTTACTGACAGATGGCTGGGCAGTCACGCACAGGAGGAATTCTTTCTCATGAGGGAACTCAGGAAAAAGGTGCAGACTTCACTTGTAGGCAAACAGCGGACCTGGGGGCAGCTTCCATTGCTAGCCAACGTGTTTGAAAATGAAAATTTGCGGGGCGCCTGGGTGGCTTGGTCAGTTAAGCGTCCGACTTTGGCTCAGGTCATGATCTCACGGTCCGTGAGTTCGAGCCCCGCTTCGGGCTCTGCGCTGACAGCTCAGAGCCTGGAGCCCGTTTCGGATTCTGTGTCTCCCTCTCTCTCTGTCCCTCCCCTGTTCATGCTCTGTCTCTCTCTGTCTCAAAAATAAATAAACGTTAAAAAAAAAAAATTAAAACAACAACAAAAAAAAGAAAATGAAAATTTGCTGCGCAGGTGAGGCCTTGGCCAAACGCTGCACGCAGAGGTAGCCGGTTACGGTGGAAGTTGGTTCAACTCTTTTGAAGTTCAGGTAGCAATTCGGAGCCGAGCTCTCGCACCATAAAAACGTTCGTCACTTTTGGTGCGGTAATCAGACTTCTTGGCATCTCTCCGACGCAAAGAATTCGAAAGAAGTTGAACACTCTGTGTTTGAAAATGTTCGCTGGAGTCCTTATGGTCGGTGTCCGACATTTGGAAACGCGCTAATGAAAAACTAGAGACACAGCAATAATAAAAAATACTTGGCTGAACCCCCCCTCCCCCAGAGTACAAAACTCGCATCGTTGCTGTGGTTATCATACAGTTAGATAGGCACTCTAATTAAGGACTAGAAGGGGAAGGAAGAAATATAAGTCACTGAGAGACGTCCTTGGATTTTAGTAACGCTGTGTTTATAACTTCCTATCTCTATGAGCCAGGGGCACCCTTTAGCTCCTCAGAGGAATCAGGATTTTCTGAGGAAAAACTGGTAGAGAGAGAGAAAAGGGTTCCACTAGGCCGCACTCCCTTCGAAAACTCTCAACAATAAACGTGCCTGGACGTTAAGGCACAGCTTTCATGGAATTATGGGTCCACAGAGTTACAAAGGCTGTGAAGGACAGGCCAGCGCTGGTCGCAGAGGCTGGGCCCGGCCGTCGCCAGGCCCCACGTACTGGCCGTTTCATCTCAATGACACTTGTGAAGCGGATCTCGTGTGGAGCCCGGCGAGGTGGGGCCTCCTTGCGCGGCCCACAAAAGAGGGCTGGGCTTGCCAAATGGAATCAGGCTCTTGGGAGGCCGGAGGAGCCTCCATTGTCCTTGGTTCCAGCGATTAAATGCCGGATTAAAGAGGAAACATTCCTTCCCAGTCCCTGCCCCCCAGCCTCGGCTCATCAGGCCCCTTCACGAGGCTCCTTCCAAAAAATATTGAGGGAGGCGCCTTCGATTCCTGGCCCTCACAGCTGACACTGCAGCCCGCACAAAGGGGCTTCAGGAGGTTAATTAAAACCGGGTAATAGAAGGAATCCAAGACCGACACTTCAAAAATGCCACGGGGGCTCTGGGACAGGGGGAAGACATGTGGTGTGAAAGCCACCTCCCAGACACTGCCCCACTCACGCTCGGCCTCGAGCTGGCCCTTGGCTGCTTGATGGACACGAGGGACCACTGTCTCCCCAATTTTTAGCCTTCTCCTGATCAAGCAGCTGTGCCTTGTTGCGCGTCTTCGTCTAGCGAGTTCTAGCTTTTCCAGACGGGGCATCGTGTGTCTGACAGCGTCCTTTGCAGCCTCTCCATCAAACTGACGTGGATATTTCATTCTCCTTCATTACTGCGGGCGTGCTCTCTGGGAGCACCCACACACACAGCATCTTCCAGGATGCCATCAGACTAAGCTGGTCTCTCGGACCCTCATTCTGACACCTGGGGGTTAAGGAAGACGGAAGTGTCGGAAGATTGCGGAGCAAGTTGTTTTAGAAATACTGCCTGGGTGAAAGGGATACAAACAGGAGACCCGTGATTTAATTTTTTTAACGTTTATTTGTTTTTGAGACAGAGACAGAGCATGAATGGGGGAGGGTCAGAGAGAGAGGGAGACACAGAATCCGAAGCAGGCTCCAGGCCCTGAGCTGTCGGCACGGAGCCCGACGCGGGGCTCGAACTCACGGACCGTGAGATCATGACCTGAGCCGAAGTCGGACGCTTCACTGACTGACCCACCCAGGAGCCCCGAGGAGACCCATGATTTAGGTCTAAATATCCATCACGGTACTCACTTGCTTCTGGAAAGGGAAGTGTATTGTGTAGTGCCCTCGAAGCAGGAGTCACTCCGTAAATACACGCTGCGGGGAATCGAAGCATGCACTCTCATGCCCAGTTGCCTGGACTTTGTCGCTTACCACCTGTGTGACCTTAAATAAGTTAGTCAAGGTCAGTTTCTTCATCTGAAAAACAGACGTGGGGACGATGACAATGAGGAGAGCAGTGTTTCCCCCCAGGACTGCTCTGAGGACTAAAAAGATCAATATATGCACAGCGGTTAGACTATCTTCTGTCACAGAATACAGGCTATGTCCGTGTGAGCTACAAAGATTATTATTATTTCTTGTTTTCAGCAAATAAATTCTAAAGGTATTCATAGCATCCCTTTCTCCTACAGTGCCAAAAAGAATAGAGGGTCAGTATGGGTGGGGATCATGCTATTTATTTATATTATTGTGTATCCTTAGGTATAATTCTGGAAAGAAAATATTAGCATATAAATTCAGGAGTTTATTAAAGCACAAAAAGCATAGGAATGCAAGGATAGTTTTATATTGATAAGTTATGGGACAACAACCCATGGTTGTATTCTTGGTGGCCAAAAGAGCTTTTTATCAATATTTAACGGCCATTTGTGGGGCGCCTGGGTGGCTCAATCGGTTGGGCATCCAACTTCAGCTCAGGTCGTGATGTCACCGTTTGTGAGTTTGAAC
The DNA here is from genome assembly GCF_007474595.2 of Lynx canadensis. Lineage (NCBI taxonomy): Eukaryota > Metazoa > Chordata > Mammalia > Carnivora > Felidae > Lynx > Lynx canadensis. Next base: position 146,809,291 of record NC_044311.2, read on the forward strand.
CCCACGTTGGGCTCTGTGCTGACAGCTCAGGGCCTGGAGCCTGCTTCGGATTCCGTGTCTCCCTCTCTCTCTGCCCCTCCTCTGCTCACCCTCTGTCTCTCTCTCTCTCTCAAAAATAAATAAACATTAAAAAAAATTAAAAAAAATTTATCAGACTTTTTTTACTTGAAAAAGCTTTAATTAGGAATAGATCCTGAACACAATAAATTCACATGTGAACTTATTAATTGAACATATTAATTGAAAAACTATCCCAACGCTTAATGGTAAAATGTTAAAAGCATTAAGAGCACTTTCCTATCATTACCAAGGGTAAGGCAATACTGATCACTATGGAAACTATTATTTACTATTATTCTGGAAGTACTAGCCAATGCAATTCGATAAGAGAAACAAACAAAAAGTCTATAAATATGGGGATTTGCAGATGATATGATTCTCTATTTCTAAAATTCATGGCCATCAATTAAAAAGCTGTCGGAAGCAACGAGATCCCTAAGTAAGGTGCCTGGTAACAAAGTTAGTTGTACAAGAACTGACAGGTTTTCTCAGAGTAAATACAGTGGGATGAAATCGATCACCGTCAAAAGCGTTCTGATAGGCTAGACTGATTTCTTTGCTTCTGCAAACTGGCTGCCTTTGGCCTCTGAGCAGTGGGCCGTGACAGGGTGGATTTCTGCTGGAGGAACTGCAGTGGAGGCTTGGACAACAAGGCGATTCTTCATCAGGAGACACCTTTTTATTGCTCCTGGTCACCTGCTGGCAGGAGCTAAGTTTGTCTGTTATATGTGGACCGTGTGGGTCAAATCAGAGTCTTTGAAGTTGTTCAAATGAAGAGGATTAGTCATCGTTCTAGGGAGACATAAAGACTAAGCCAAAAGAAACAGGGTTCATATGGTTTCATGCATCTGTTAACCTGGCTTAGATACATTTCCTTGTTGTCGTATGGGTATTTTATGCACTGTTTGCCTTGAAAAAGTCACAGATTTAATCAATTCTTTATGGTACCAGACCTCTTGTGTCCACAAAGAAAGATGTTCCATCATTATGTTAACGGCGCATCTAACACACAGCGTCAGGACCATCCAATCAGAAAGCTCTTTCTCGGACCGTTACATTTGTACACGAACTCCAAACCCCATGTATTACTTTTAAGCTGATTTTCTGATCTCCTGCCACCAAACCTGACATGTTGCTTTATTATGATTAACTCTGTATAATAGTTTACTTTTTCGTCTCAAATGTGCGGTAAGGGCCGAGGCTATTTTCACAACATTTTTTGAAGCTATGTGGTTTATTGGTATTTATCCCCCCCTGTCAGATATACATTATTCAGAGATGTATTGCCGTTTCTGAGCGCTAACAGTTAGAGAACATAGAACTTGGTAAGTGATAGGAAGCTTTACCCATAAATCCCCAACCCCTAATGCTCCATACCCACTCTGTCTGTCGTATCAGAGGAATCCTGAATATAACACATATGCTAGAAAATCAGAAGTACTCGTTTATGTTGGTAGAAATTATTTTTAGGTTTATTTATTTATTTTAAGAGAGACAGGCAGCATGAGTGGGGGGAGGGGCAAAGTGAGCAGGAGAAAGAGAGAATCCCAAGCGGGCTCCATGCTGTCAGCGCAGAGCCCAATACGGGGCTTGAACCCACGAAGCCACAAGATCATGACCTGAGCCAAAACCGAGTTGGACGGTTTCCTACCCGAGAGCTGTTTTGCAAACCTGTTTTTAAACAGCCACCGCTGTGGTTTTTGTTTTGGTAGTGAGGTATAAAAGCAGGGGCGCCTGGGTGGCTCCGTCGGTTGAGCGCCCACCTCTTGGTTTCCGCTCAGATCATGATCTCACAGCTCGTCAGATCGAGCCTGACATCGGGCTCCGTGCTGACAGCGTGGAGCCGGCTTGGGATTCTCTTTCTCCCTCTCTCTCTGCCCCACCCCTGCTCGCTCTGTCTCTCTCTCAAAAACTAACTAACTAAATAAATAAATGAAGCAGCTGACCAGCCACCTTAGCCAACTAAGGAACAATCACAGACTTTCTTCTCTGCGAGCCTTGACCTCTCTGTTCACCCCGGTGGGAAGGAACCGGTATTTCCATAGGTCTCCCACCCGGCCTTGTCAGAAACATACCCTAGCAAGGGTAAGTGCAAGTCTGTTCTGCTCTCCCTCCTCTTTTTATTTTTGTTCCCCTTCTCATTGTTTGCTGGCGTGACCCCCAAAAGGCGGTCACCTCTACGGGAGCAGCGACAGAAAGGGAGTTCTCGGAGCACGATGTTTTGATTCTGAACGGAGGCTGCACCCTTTTTGGATCCCCGGTGGGGACTCCGGCTCTGCCAGCCCCAGTTGAGATATCACTTAACGGCGCGGGGCCTTCGGGGGCAGGGCCAGTCCAACATGTTTACAAGATGTGTAGCTATTAGCAACATCTTACGGCTCCTGCTAATTAATGGGGAGAACGGCTGATGACGGCCAGCTCCAAAGAGGGCCACATTGCATCAGAGTTTGGGCTTTCAATTGATACCGAAAAATAACTCGTCACAGGGGTGTTTTGGGGAACATGGTCCCCCAGCAGGTTGGTTGTTTGCTACGCTTCAGCGGCAGCGAGGTCCCAAAGTGACCAAAACCCTAGGGTTACTAGTTGATTAAGGTCACTTAAATTGGCGACTCATTTCCATTCTTTTCGCTGAGTGACAAAGAGAGCACGCGTGTGCCAGTGCCCGCGAATACTATACCAGGAGCAACGTGGTCGTGGGGTCCTGCCCCTGCCGCAGTTAGGGGCACAGATTTGTGTTATATTCTCAGCCTGGTGACAGAGGGGACACGCTCCACCATAAGAGACACATCCGCTGTGGTTCCAGCAGAAATGGGATGCTTCTCTCCTGTTTATAATGAAATCTCTCCATGCTGAATTTTCTTAATCAGATTAGTAGACGTGTTCTTTTTTCTTTTTCTTTTCTTTTCTTTTTTCTTTTCTTTTTTGTCTTCTTCTTCTTCTTCTTCTTTTTTTTTTTTTTTACTAAAAACCCCTTCTCCTTTATTAATAGCTTCTTTGGCAGATAATGACCTTAACTATCATTTTTCAACTTCTGCTTATTTGAAGTTTTAAAGGTTCCAATCGGTCGAGGAAAACAGCTTAGAATTTTGAGGTCGCTAAAATTGCCACTCTCCTGGATTTTATTGTCCTGCATTCCTAAATATTTAGGGCTTTTTTTTACCCCCTGGTGGGAAGGTGATGCGTTTTATCATGTCCCTTTTATGAAGGGTAAAACAGCACCCCTATGATACTGCAAAATCCTCCCAGAGTTAAAAATAAATAAATTAAGGGGCGCCTGGGTGGCTCCGTTGGTTGAGTGTCGGACTTCGGTGCAGGTCGTGATCTCACAGTTCATGAGTTCGAGCCCCGCGTCGGGCTCTGTGCTGACAGCTTGGAGCCTGGAGCCTGCTTCGGATTCTGCGTCTCCCTCGCTCTCTGCCCCTCCCTGGCTCACGCTATCTCTCACTCTCTCTCAAAAATAAACATGAAAACATTTTAAAAAATAAATAAATGAATAAATCGGGACGAAAACCAAACCTCTGAATTTCTGAGGTACCAAGCAACGTTGTTTGTGAGATATTCCCCCCACGGTGAAGTCGCAGGGACATTCTGGCTCGTTCTCAGCATCATAGAGGAGATTCCAAGATCTCCTGGGACACTGAGGAAGCACCATCTAAAACCCCTTTCAGAATACATAACACACCGGTTACAGTGGTTACCCTTGGACAGAGGGAGAAGAGAAGGTTAAGACTTCCAATTTTCATTTTCTCCTCTTCGCTATATTCTGAAAAATTTAAAAAACGAGCGTGTCTTTTTTTTCAATAATACAAAAAACTTTTTTTTTTTTTTTTTTTGGAGCTGTGATCCAGTGATTCCCTCCCTGCTTGGCTGTGTCTGCCACAGAAGGGGCTACAGACTCAGGGCTGCCCCCTAGGGCTGGTGACAAAGAGCTGCATACAAACCAGGAGGTAGGGGGGTCCCCCCTCCACCCCGTCATCTTTGATTTTCCCCAGTTTTATTGGGATACGATTGAAATACAGCCCTGTGCGAGTTTAAGGTGCATAGCAGAATGACTCAACGTACCCTATGGCAATCTTTATGTAACCCCTGCACCCAGGTTGGCCAAACCCTCTTGTCTTGGGGGCACTTCGAGGGGAGGGTGGCAGAAAGAATTGCCGTAGGCAGAGGAAGGGGGCTAACTACCTTTGACCCCCCTGCATACCGAGCTGGCAGGGGCGCCGTGAGGATTGCTGCTCGCTAATTACACTTCGGTGAGAGCTCTGCTCCTTGGAGGAAAGGCCAGCCGCATAAAGGCAAAATAACAACCAAACACTGCCGTTAATGTTGGCTAATGACTTTGCTCTTGAAATTCAGTCCCGGGCTGGTCTCACCTTTCAGGGGCACGTGCAGGCCACGACCCACGAGGGTTCTGCCGAGGCCGTCTTGAGGCTGGCTTCCCACAAAAAGGTGATCTTCCGTATCTCCCGATCCTTAAAGAAAATCTCTCTTTCAGCCAGTCTTTTAACCACATGTAATTGTTTCTGCCTTGATTCCCAAACCAATCCCCAATAATAACAGGGGGTGAAAGGTAGATTTCACAGAGCTCAGGAGCCATCTGAGTGGCAGCGGTGAGAACAGGTACCGCCTAGACACCTCCCCTTTCCTCCTAGGAAAAGGTGGACAGTTGATTTCCCCCTCCTAACCTGATTCCGCTGCTCCTTCCCATCTCACCCGTCCTGGCCGTGCTTCCGACAACAGCAAGCCCGCAATTAAAAGCAACCACTTTTATGAGACGTTGTTTTGCCAAAGCAAATACCCTCAACGTGTTGATGTCGAAGTTTTCGGGAGAGCCAGGATGAGGCCGCTTGTGCAATGCCAGGCTAACTACTTCTGAAAGAGGACCATATGCTGCCTTTACAACATCCCTTTGGTGTTTAATTTGATGAAACAATGTGCCATAATCAGCCGTGAGGACAGCAGTCGTGATTGATGGAGAGGGACTCACGTGGTACAACCCTGATTTCAACATCACCACGCTAATCCCATTATTCGCTTGAGTTGGCTTGTTTTGGGCCACCTTCAAAAAAGTTATTTCTTTAATGGTCCAATTGCCGTGAGGTCTAGAAGATTTAATGTATCATAAAACTCATTAAATAACCAGCCTGATGACCTCCGCTGCTGGGTAGTGTTCTGGCAAACGGGGGATCCTAGCCAAAGACTCTACCATTCGTTTAGACGCCCCTCCCAGCGCCGCACCCCCCCCCCCCAAGCCTCGAGGGGTGAGTGTGGAATGTAGAAAGAAGTGAATGCTAAGTAGTCAGCATTCCTCAAAATTTAATGTATGTATGTTATTGAAACAGATTCTGATTCAGCAGGTCTGGGATGGGGCCTGGGACTCTGCATTGCTGGCAACATGTTGTTGGCTGCTGGTCCAAGGACCACACTTTGAAGGGCAAGACACTGGAGAACTTGAGAATATCCAGTGATAGCCGCCAACGTTTATTAACGCTATAGTCTGCGTGTGTTATGTACGTCCATTTAATCCTCACTTTTTTTTTTTTAATGTTTACTTACTTATTTTTGAGAGAGAGAGAGGGAGAGCAAGCCGGGGAGGGGCAGAGAGAGAGGAAGCAGGCTCCAGGCTCTGAGCTGTCAACACAGAGCCTGATGCGGGGCTCGAACTCACAAACGGTGAGACCATGACCTGAGCTGAAGTCGGATGCTTAACTGACTGAGCCACCCAGGCGCCCCTAATCCTTACTCTCAGTCTCATGGTAGATATTCTCACCCCCACCTTATCGATGAAGAAATCAATCCACAGCCTAGGTAAATAACTTAAACAAGGTCGCACAGCTTATACACAGCTGCACTACAATTCAAAGCCGAGTCCTGTGCATAGCCTATTTTTTTTTTTGTTTGTTTATTTTTTGTTTCCAACCCCTACATTATATTCCTTTTGACTTAGGATTTAATTCCCTGGCCCCATCTTTAAAGAGCGGTGGCTGTCACAGAGCTCTTCCATGGGCTGGTACGAGACGAATGATAAAATTTGTCCCGGGGGTTCTAGCTTTCTCTTTCTGTATCCCTTTCTCTAAAAGAAAACCTCTGCCCATCTGGGATGCTTCTGATACTTGCATTTTAGAAGAAATCTGTTGACTCAAGGCAATATGTAGCCCGAGCAATGAGCCGCTGACATGCTACCCTGAGCCCTGAGTGGTGGCTCTTTTGGCCTCTGTCCCTTCATGCTGAATTCGTGCTTCTAGTCAAGCTGGGCTGGCAGCCTTCCCAGAGGGGGAGTGTTAGAGAAGGAAACCAAAAGCTTTATAGGTTTCTGGGGGAACTTAGGGTCTTGGAAAACCCGTGTAAGGGAAAGCAAGTGCATTTCTCATACAACCTGTTTTAATTGGCATTCTTCTTCACCGTTCATTTTACCCTTGGGCCTTGATCAGGTACTGTTTTCTCAAGCCAATACGTTTTTTGTGTGTGAGAAATGTATTTTTGATGTTACACTTTTAAAAGGTTTTAAAAAAGATTTGTTTTATTCACTTGGCTTCGCAAGTAACAGAGCAATAACCACCACCTTAGCATTTGAGTAGGAAAAAACAGATGCCGTAATTAATTTCTAAAAATAGTTCTCACAGATCCACAAACACACCTAAAAGGCAAAAAGCCACCGAAGAGTGTTGATTCAGAAAACTCACTGAACTCACCCAAACGTTCCATTTTATACAAATGAAGTAGGAATCCTGTAGTCCAAAAGATAAATCAGGGTACAACATTGACAGCATTTCTTCATATATATACACATACATATATATACATTTAATGCTTATTTAGTTTTTGAGAGAGAGAGAGAGAGAGACAGAGACAGAGTGTGAGTGGGGGAAGGGGCAGAGAGAGAGAGGGAGACACAGAATCCGAACCAGGCTCCAGGCTCCAAGCTGTCAGCACAGAGCCCCGTGCAGGGCTTGAACCCATGAACTACGAGATCATGACCTGAGCCGAAGTCGGAGGCTTAAACGACTGAGCCACCCAGGAGCCCCTACAGCATTTTTTTTCATTTTTTTATTTGTTTATTTTTCAAATGTTTATTTATTTACTTTGAGAGCGAGCCAGCAGGGCAGGGGCAAAGAGAGAGGGATACAGAATCCCAAGCAGGCTCTGCCCCGTCAGCACAGAGCTGGATGCGGGGCTCGAACCCACACACCCTGAGATCACTACCTGAGACGAAATCAAGAGTCGGACGCTTAACGGACTGAGCCACCCAGGTGCTTCGGCATTTTCTTTTTAAATTTTTAAAAAGTTGGGGCGCCTGGGTGGCGCAGTCGGTTAAGCGTCCGACTTCAGCCAGGTCACGATCTCGCGGTCCGGGAGTTCGAGCCCCGCGTCAGGCTCTGGGCTGATGGCTCAGAGCCTGGAGCCTGTTTCTGATTCTGTGTCTCCCTCTCTCTGCCCCTCCCCCGTTCATGCTCTGTCTCTCTCTATCCCAAAAATAAATAAACGTTGAAAAAAAAAATTTAAAAAGTATTTATTTATTTTTGAGAGAGAGAGAGAGACAGAGAGAGAGCTAGCAGGGGAGGGGCCGAGAGAGAGGGAAACACAGAATCTGAAACAGGCTCCAGGCTCCAAGCTGTCAGCACAGAGCCTGACTCGGGGTTTGAACGCAGGAACCGTGAGATCATGACCTGAGCTGAAGTCAGATGCTCAACCAACCAAGCCACCCAGGCGCCCCTCGGAATTTTCTTTTTAAATAAATATTTATGAAGAACATTATTAGATTGGTGGTCAGGATGCTGGGTTTTGTGAATTTGAACTTCGGTTTCCTCATTTGTGAAATGAAGGATGTATAGACATCCAGGACTGGTATTTGATGGATTAAGTCTTACCCGGCAATACAGCATTGGAGGGAGGGCTACCCGTCAGGTTGGCTTATTAAGTTTCCATGGGCTCTTCTGGGTGCCTCATAGGACCCTAGTATTTTTCTACTTCAGCCATTGGGATTGCTCAGAAACCTCAACAAATGTGTATAGATATGTAATATATATTTTATTAATATTTAAAAAAAATTTTAATGTTTATTTTATTTTTGAGACAGAGAGAGACAGAGCATGAGCGGGGGAGGGGCAGAAAGAGAGGCAGACACAGAATCCGAAGCAGACTCCAGGCTCCGAGGTGTCAGCATAGAGCCCGACATGGGGCTCGAACTTATCAACCGCGAGATCATGACCTGAGCCGAAATCGGACACTCAACCGACTGAGCCCCCCGGGCGCCCCTATTGATATTTTTTGATTGCTGGACCAGGCCACCAAGACTGTGCCACCCATACAACTCAACGACAGTATGAGATAACGTTCTTTCCTTTCACGGTGGGGCAGGGAAGCCCCTGGAGGAGTCACTTCGCTGAAGATTGTACATACTGGTCAACCGCCTTACCTTCAGCGGGGACCTACGCGCAACACCCCTCCCTCCCTGCTAATTACGCAGATTTGTTTTTAGCACTGGGTCTCCTTTTGAGAGCAGAAAGGCTTTATATTTTAGCTTACCGTTAGCTATTTAAAAATATTTCTGCTCGTATCTTTTGTTTCATCAGGAGTAAGACAAAAGGAGCCCTTTTGTATTTGTTGGTATAAATAAATATTTTGTGTAAGTATTTATTCATGTTTCTTCAATCTTTGCATGGCACTTGGGTCAACTTTGACCTCACTCATCCTGGGGTTCCAGGGGATTGTTAAGAAGCCTGCCCCAACAGGTGACCGATGACTGCAACTCCTGCATTTGCTGAAAGCTTTGCCCTGAAGGCAGTGGCCGCATTACAGAATTCAAGGAGAAATGCCATGTTTCTCGAAAAATATTTCACTCAACGTATGTATTACCTTAGTCCAACGTTCTTTGCAAGTCATGGCCTCTGTCTTTGAAATGTCCTAAAATGTCGTGATGAGGTAGGAAAAAAAAAAATCTTAGGATGGATGTTATTACAGGAAAGTGTTTGCCAAGTTCGGGGAGTAGGTGGGAGAGACGGAAACCCAGAAAAGGGCACTGGCTCTACTCTGTGCACATAGTGTAGTTTGTTGTGGTTGTTGAGTTATTTGTAACTTTTTCTTCCACTCCTGTCTCCAGATTTCAAATGTGACCGATTTTGGCTTAAGGGCTCACATGTGCAGTATATTCTGGAGGCTTGGATGAATTCGTACACAATGATTGCACCATATCCGGGGTGGAGGCGGACCCGCGTTTGTCTCCAACGCTTTTGCTTTATTTAGATTTCCAACAGCCAACCGTCACTGACTTTGCGCAGTTATGAGTTACGATTATGCTTTCTGTCTGGGAACTCTTAATGCTTCAGATTCTCAGTGTGAGATTTAGGCACTGACAAGGGAACAGGTTTTAAGGGATGTTTGAATTAGCTCGTAACTGGTGCTTGCAAAGTTGCCAAAAAGTCTGATTGTTACAAATTGCCTTTACAGTACATGGAAACATGTGATAATGAACTTACTGAAATATGAAAGAATAACCCCTCGTGCTGTAAGGAGGTTGAACATCCTGGGGCTGTATCTGATCAAGGAGAGAGTCTTTAATTCAAAGATGTTAGGTCAAGCTGAAATCTGAAAAAATTCTTTGTTACCTTTTTTTTTTTTTTTTTTTTTAACGTGGAACGCTTCCGGAATTTGCGTGTGTCATCCTTGCACAGGGGACATGCTAAGCTTTTCTGGATCTTTCCAAATTTAGTATACATGCTGTCGAAGCGAGCACAGTCTGTTACTTTTCTTTGTTTCTCCTTTAAAGTGATGGAAACATCTACTACTCTCATCAACTGTCCTGCTGTAGCTATAATAAACCAAAGAGTGTTTAAACTCAATCCAGACTAAAAAGTATCACCAAACTGATGATAAATCACATGATAAAACTATTCACCTGACTTCCTATGCAGCATTCTCTCTCAAAGATTTGGCAAGAATTTAACCAACTCACCACACAATTCAAACTGCCATAGGAAAAATAAAACGGGTTTTAGCTAATTTACACATAATTGCCTATGAAAAGATTCAGAAACCTAAATGACCCATTTTAAAAGATCAATGCGGTTAGAAGGAGGGAGGGAGGTATTATAACCAGTTGTAAGCAACAGGTACTGAAATGAATAGAAATGAAAAGTTTTTGATCTCCCCCCCCCCACTCTCTCTGCTCTATCTTTTAAAATCACACGTCTTAAATTAATTCCCTTAGATTTTCAGCTGCCTTCCGAGAAGCAGGGTGCCCCAGCAGAACAAAATGTTTTCTGCCAAACAATGGTCCTGCTTAATTTGATGCCTTAAGCAAAAACGCCACAATATTCCCTGAGGACCTGCTACATACTATTTTAGCCTTTCCTTCTCTTTCTCTCTCTCTCTCTCTTTTTAAATGTTTCCCTTGCAAGAGCGGGGAGGGGAGGGGGAAAAGGCTAAAACAAACTAATTTTTGGTCATTTTATTCCTTTCGCAAACAGTTTGAAGACCAACCAATTTGTACTTACAAATCTGGGGCATTAGCAGGCGGGGACCCTAAATCCACATGCACACAAGCAGTAACTGTTTGTGTGCCAAGCTGTTTGTAAGCCTGATGTGACAGGAGAGACCTATTCATTCTTTTGTAAACTGTCAAGTCTAAAAACGTTAACCTGCCCGGGGCCCGGGGTATGGGAGCGCTAAATCTTCCGTCCCACAACTGTATAATGAACAGACTGTTTCATTAGTGGGACAATTCACTCGACAAATCCAGCCCAAACAACTTATTTCACAATTTGTGAGCAGAATTAAATTTAGGGGGAGCCGCAAGAGGAGGGGGGGGGTAGGTGAGCCGCACACAATATACCGAGGGATCAATGTGTTGGGACAAGTGTTCCAGGCGATTTTACCGGCAGTTGCGGGCCGAGGCTCGCGAGACCACGGCATGCAGATCAGCGGATTAGGGGGGCCGCAGCATTAGGTCAAGTGTCTCGAGGGGGGCTGATAAACACCCCAAACCTGACAACAGATTTTCCTTTCTTCCTGCACCACTTGTTAAGTGTCAGAGCAAATCTTTTGAATGGCAGTCGAGTTTACTTAGAGGCCCTTTCTTCAAGAAGACACTCTATCCATTTTCTGAAGCTCATTCCAGGCTGCCCGGGGAATAAATTTGCCCCGCATCTCGCACACAAAAAAACGTCTTTTTCCTCCACATCTTGACTATGAGCCTTTGTCTCAAGGTGTGTGAACCAGAACAAAAATCCACATCGAGAGCCCCTAAGGTTTCAGAGCCTCTGGATTTAGCTTTAATACAAATTAAACACTTTGAAGATTACACAAATACTTTTTTTTTTTTCGGTCACAAAAAACCCCTCTCATTTTTAACATTAGCAATGTATAGAATCTGCTGAATGGGAAAATTTCAAGCAGCGAATGGTCAGAGGATAACTTGATCTTCGTAATATTCTATATATACATCGCTATTAATTCAAACCAAGTAAATGCCCAGCATGCTATGTTTCTTATGTTTTAAGAATCCCAAATGGGAGAAACCATGCTTATTGCATTAAGTTGCATCTCTGTGTTAACTCAAAGTGCATGATAGAAAATCTGTGTTGTAACATCAAACATTTTCTAACTAGGTTTGAGCAGAGATGGCTGCTTTTCACTGAGATGTTCTAAAATGTCTAAATGGACCCAATGTTTGAGGATCCTTTGTGGCAGTTTGTTTCTGCTGTATGGTTTTACTTTTCATTTCTTTTGGCCGTTAAATTTTAAAACGATCAAACAGGAAAGCCCTCTGGAAAGGAGGATGTCACTTCCCTAGACGTTTAACTTGGAACTCTTCAGGGTAATAATTGCGCAGATCGTTTCCTTTTAATAAGCATGTTGCTAATATTTTCAGAGTACCTTTTTTTAAAAAAAAAATTTAGGTACTAGAAACTGTGTTATTGAAGTATTGAAAATTCTTTCCAAAGTGAATAGTTCTGATTTCTGTCTCTAGCTCCAGCTACTCTGTAAAGAAGAATATTCAAGCAGGCAAACTAGTAATTAGGCCCCCAAATCTTCTCATTTACCACCCAGAACCTTTTAGACCATTAAGCCAGTCTACTTTCTAACAGATAACTACCCACATCTTTGGTTGACGAGGACTTCGAAGCTGAGTACAATGGTCACAGGGATGGTCACCTGTTTTTTAGGAAAGAAACACTTACAATATCTCATAGGGCCAAACACACCGCATTCTAGATAGTTTCCAGCCTCCCGTGGGCCACGATGAGTTAGTATGTTGCATGGAACAATTTCTGTCCCGCCTCCACAGGCTGTGCGTTATTTCTTGAGAAAGCTTGGTATTTTCTTTCTCTGCACAGGCCCCCCACGCTAACTGAAAAAAAAAAAAAAAAAAAATTCCAGTTAGCCCGGCTGTTCCAATGGCCCACTGAGTTCTACGATGGCAGGAATTCTATGAATAATAATAGAACACACAATCCCATGCAGCCTCCCAGAGAATTCAGTCTAATCATCCGGAAATTCTGCTTCGTCACCGTTCTTTCTCTTGCCATAAACCACTTTGGCTCCCTCTTGGCTTCCACATCGTTTAAGCCTTTCTGCCACCCTCAGATCCGTCCACGGGGCCTCCGATGGTCATTATCCTGGGGTTTCCCAGGACTTCCCAGCGGCTCTGTCCCAGAGGCCTCCTTCCAGTGCCACACCTACTCTTCTAGAATGTTCAGGCTACACAGGACGGGAGAAGGAACAAAGTAAACATCTTGCTAAATTCTCCACCCAGAGACATCCACTGCCAATAGACTGGAGACCATTCTTCCAGATGTCTTCCTATCGTTTGTACAGTTGATTAAACGAAAATGACACCATACCACATACCCCATTTTATAAACGGCTTGTTTTTGCTCGATAATATATCATGGAGATTCTTTTTGATATCACTTCCTTTTTCTTTTTATTTGTTTATTTATTTTGATGTTGGGGGGGAGAGAGAGAGAGAGAGAGAGAATCCCAAGCGGGATCCGCATCGAGCACAGAGCCCAGCGTGGTGCTCAATCCCATGAACCTCGACGTCACGACCCAAGTCGAAATCAAGAGTCAGACGCTTAACTGACTGAGCCACCCAGGCGCCCCTGCACATTCCTTTTTAAAGGTAGTGTAAGAGTCCCATCATCCAGATACTCTTGAATTATCTAACTAAGCTTTTTTTTGGTGGGCCAATTAGGGTGTGTCCATTTTGTTCCTATTTTAAGAACAACGAAATGAGCGTCTTCGTACAAACATTTTTGTGTACTTCTCCGATTAAAGAGGAATTCTTGGGTCAAAGGGTATACAAGTTTTTACACATGTAGTCAAGCTGTCCTCTGGGAATTGATGACCTAATACAAATCCTGCCAGTTGACTTTTTGTGGGCAGGAAGGACGCAGTGGCTGGGAAGCTATATTGACCTGTATCAATTCTCTCTAGGTTCTCGCTCTCATCAGTGATTTACAAAATCACTCTACTGCCTGCTCCCTCTTTCTTTTCTTACCAAAATAGCAGATGACATTTTGGGGACCAACTTCCTCATGCTTACAAAAGTCTCGAATTATCTGAACGGCTTGGTGACGTAAGAGAGACACCTTATTCTGTACCTTTCATATATCTTGTGATTTAGCTGGCCCCACTGCTTTTTCCAGATTTGTCACCTTCCTTGGTCATTTTATGTGAAAGGTTGTACCTAGACCCATGCCACTCACTCTAGCTGTAGTAGAGATTCACTCTATTTTATTTTTAGTAAACAGTTTTTTGAAATTATAAAACCGACACAGTCAAATTCCGTAAACATAAGAAAAGAGAAAACAAACCCATATCACCATTTCTCTAAGCTGTGGCATAATCTTCACTGATCTCTGTGTCTATATTTTTAGCCAGTACCATACCGTTTTGAGTGACAAAACAGTAATCTTCTTATTTATTTATTTATTTATTTATTTATTCATATGAAATTTATTGTCAAATTGGTTTCCATAGAACACCCAGTGCTCATCCCAACAGGTGCCCCCCTCAATGCCCATCACCCACCCTCCCCTCCCTCCCACCCCCCATCAACCCTCAGTTTATTCTCAGTTTTTAAGAGTCTCTTATGGTTTGGCTCTCTCCCTCTCTTTTTTTTTTCCTTCCTTCTTAATCTTCAAACCGTCTTCTAGAAAGTTAAGTAAATGTTGGCCCCATTTGTGAGGCCGCCATGCTCTTATGGCTGGAATGTGGTGTTTCATCTTAAACCAAAGAACTACCGGGATCTACGCACTTTCGGAACATTGGCTTCTCAAAATAAACCACGTTTCATTTTAATTAGTTCATTTAATTCGTTTCAGGTGAATTGAGGGTTAAAAATAACTATTTCTACGGGTGCAGTACACATGAGAGTTTGGCTGAAAAAGAAACAACAGAAAAAGAAAAAAGGGACCCCTGCCTGAGTTTTCACGATTTCGTCATGGAGTAAAGGACACACCGTTTGCAGAATGAAGTTAACGGCAGCAGGCTTTGGGTCCTCGCCAGTGGATTTCTGAACGTCGGGGACCATTTTCCATGGTGGTACAGCAGGCATGAACACAGCCGAGGTTGTAGACGCGATATCAAGATTGGTTGGTCTTCTGTGTTGCCCGGCACCTCCCTTCCTGCCTCCCTTCTGGTGCTCCCGCCATCATCCGCTTCGACGCTGGGTGTCCCCCAGAGCTTCGCTTCTTTGATGTGTGTGCATGGATTCTTGCTTTTGGGTATTTTGACATTCTTCATTTCCAACAGCTGTGGGCTAAACATTTGCAGGCAGTGCGTGGTTCCATTCTGCTGGCTGCCAGGATGCTTGCCAAAAGTTTAATGTCTTCTTATCTTGGCTGGAAAGCCTTTAAAAATGCTTAGTTTTCTTTTCTTTTCTTTTCTTTTCTTTTCTTTTCTTTTCTTTTCTTTTCTTTCCTTTCCTTTCCTTTCCTTTCCTTTCCTTTCCTTTCTTTCTTTTCTTTTCTTTTCTTTCTTTTCTTTTCTTTCTTTTCTTTTCTTTTCTTTCTTTTCTTTTCTTTTCTTTCTTTTCTTTCTCTTTTCTTTTCTTTTCTTTTCTTTCCAACAGTCCTGCCCTGTGTTTTAGGAGATGTGGCTGGTGAATCGGATGTCATGTGGAGCATCGTCTATTATGTTTTAATGGGGTTTAATTTCTCTCTAAAAAAGTTGTATGTGCTCTGCCTCCTCTTTGTAATCAATAGAGTTGACTCATATTTGTAATTCCTACACTCACCAAGTTGTGTCAGTAGAGAATTCGTTCAGCATCTCTGATTCTAATGAGGTGGCTCCCGAAAATTGTTAAAACAGCAACCTCGGCATGGAAAATAGAACGAGGAATTTAAATTATATTGACGCCCTGGGACGTGCACCCCACGAATGTACGGTGTTTTGTCTGTTTGTTCGCTGCTGTATCTTCAGCAGTGCCCAGAACATACGAGGCACTCAGTAAATATGTGTGGGATGAATGAATGAATGAGGAAGCTCAACGGAAAAGAATGATATACTCTGAATAATTCGATGTAGTACTGATTCAAATCCCTTTTCTCACTCTGTCATCCATTTTTTAAGTGGATAAAAGCTCTGTGACTTTGTCAAGCGCTTGGAACTCCCTGAATTCTGACTTTCTCGCCTATAAAATAAACCCTTGATAACTTTTTAAGTTCTTTGCAGGCCTAAACCTTTATCATGACATGACATGACATGCCCATGCATCAAATATTTGGGTGTGGAGGTACTGAAGAATGAATGCGTGATTTCAGGGTAATGCTATTGAAGGGTAACATTGATCTGGATGCAAAGTTTCTTTACCCCCATTTCTCTCTCCTTCCGTTCTTCTTTCTCCCTTCCTGTCTTCGTTCTCATTGCTTCCTCAGGTGACTCTTTGATGGGTTGGTACTCTAATAAAATGAATTTGAAAATGTCTCAAACAAAGGGTGCCCGTGTGGCTCAGTCGGTTAAGCATCGCTTTTGGCTCTAGTCATGATCTCATGGTTCGTGGGTTTGAGCCCCATGTAGAGCTCTGTGCTGACAGCTCAAAGCCTAGAACCTGCTTCAAATTCTATGTCTCCTTCTCTCTTTGCCTTTCCTCCCACCTCTCAAAAATAAGGCATTCTCCAGTTTTTCCATACTTGAAGCACAATCCTTTGTACCTTCAAACCTGGGAAACAACATATGACGTAAGTGGTGTGGCTAGCATTTTCTTGGTCAATTACATCTTAGTTATAATAACGCAAACTCTGAAAAATAAATTTTAAAACAATAGATTGAGTATAATCACATAATCATATTTTGTAAGTAGTTGGACATGTCCTGGAATGAATTCATTTTGTCTATTTTTTAAAAAAAAAATTTAACATTTATTTATTTTTGAGAGGCAGAGCATGAGCAGGGGAGGGGGAGAGAGAGAGGGAGATACAGAATCTGAAGCAGGTTCCAGGCTCGGAGCTGTTTGTTAGCACAGAGCCCGGCGTGGGGCTCGAACTCGTGAACTGTGAGACCATGACCCGAGCTGAGGTCGGACGCTCAACCCACTGAGCCACCCAGGTGCCCCTACTTTGTCTATTTTTAAATGAGTTAAAGTGCTAGAAATTCTACTAATAATATGTTCACAAGTTATTCTATGTTTTGGTGGCTCTCACCTTTAAATATTTTCTGTTTGCTTGGATATTTTTGTGTCGTTACGTTTTTCTCACTTGTTGTTTCTTAATTCATTAAAGGGAAGTGAGCAGCAAATCTCTTGACCTTATGATATAATTTGATATCAATTTATAATTTTTATAGCCACTTAACCCTATAAAAGTGAAAAATCCATCTATTTGTCTAGTTGCTTTTCCTAAAGTTATATTCCTAGTTCCAATATATTACTTTGGTTGGTATGATTGTCCCGAAATACGGAGGGGATTGTAAAGAGTCGTCCACTTGATATAAACTGGTAGAGCTGGGAGAAGGGACAGAGGATATAAGAAGGAAGAGCTCCACTGCTCTCTGCAAAACAGTGGTAAAAATATCCTGTGGGCCAAACACACAGGCTTCACTTTAAAATTTATGGATGAATTTTAAATGCTGGTCTTTTACTTTTGTTTTAGGGAGTTTTTTTTTTTTTTTTTGAAAAAGGAAAATAGGTATAGAAAGAAAGAGAGAGGGCAGAAGTAAGGAGGGAATGAAGGAAGTTGAAAGAAGGAAGGAAGGAAGGAGGGAAGGAAGGGAAGAAGGAAGGAGGGAAGGAAGGAGGGAGGGAAGGAAGGACGGAGGAAAGGAAGGAAGGAGGGAAAGGAGGAAAGAAGGAAGGAGGGAAGGGAGGGAAGGAAGAAAGGAAGGAGGGAAGTAAGGAAGGAGGGAAGGAAAGAAGGAGGGAAGGGAGGGAAGGAAGAGGGAGGGAAGAAAGGAGGGAAGGAAGGAAGGTGAGAAAGAAGGAAGGAAGGAGGGAGGGAGGGAAGGAAGGAAGGAGGAAAGGAGGGAAGGAGGAAAGGAAAGAAGGAAGGAGGGAGGGAAGGAAATAAGGAAAGGAAAAAGGAAAGAAAGAAGGAAAGAAGGAAGGAAGGAGGGAGGGAAGGAAAGAAGGAAAGGAGGAAAGGAGGGAAGGAAGGAGGAAAGGAAAGAGGGAAGGAAGGAAGGAAGGAAAGAAGGAAGGAAGGAGGGAAGGAGGGAAGGAGGGAAGGAGGGAAGGAAAGGAGGGACAGAGGGAAGAAGGAAACAAGCCAGCTATTGCCAAGGCCATGCCCTTTGCTTACCCGGGGGGGAAGGAACGTTACTGTGGTAAAAGCTTTCAAATGCTTGGCAACTCACGGAGCCTCACAGTCTCTTCCTTCCTGACCATAGTCTCTCAATTTCCCTTCCCTTCCTTCCAGTTTTTTCTTTCCTTCTCAACTTCTTTTCTGCCTCCTCTCCTTGAACATTTCCCCACTCTTGCCGCAATGTGACCGTCACTCGGGATACTGTAGAGACAACACGGGCATGACGGTCTCCTGGGGGAGGACAGAGACAAAGCAGAAAATCACGCACACTCATGCAACTATGAATTCTGAGAAGTGCCACCCAGGTGACGGGGAGGGTACGACCGTGGGACAAATCGGACCGAAGGGCAGCGGAGAGATCTCTAAGGAAGTAAACTATTTCAACGGACCCTTGAAGGATGAGTGGAAGTTCTCCAGGGGACGGGTGTGTGCGGGCCTGTGTGGATGCGTCTGTCTGTCTGTCCGGTCAGGTGTTGAACCCCGGGCAGAATGAAGAGCAGGTGTGAAAGCCCGGAGGCAAAGAAGGCTGAATGTGTTAAAGGAGCTGAACGTGGCCAGAGTGGCCAGTGGGAGGGAAGCCAGTAGAGTGGGGACCAACACAGACTGGAGCCTTGTTTCGGATGCTCTCTAGAACGTCCGCGGGGACCCACCGGAGGGCATCGAGTTGGAGGGTAATGTGATCTGAGTTTTAAGGAGATTTTAAGAGTTTTAAGGTTTTGACGGCAGGGAATGGACTGCCGTTGTCTGAACTGAAGAAAGCCGCGCGCACCGAAGCAATTCATCGCCACGGAGCCTAAGGATAGGAGCCAACTCCTCAGGTTCGAATCCCAGCCCCCGCGCATTATTAGCTGTGCGGCCTTGGGCAGGTGAATGAAGCTTTCTGTGCCTCGGTTTCTTTATCCGCGAAAGGAGGGGGATGACAGAATCAATCTGAGGATTAACTGAGCCTAACGTCTGGCGCATAAAAATGCTCAACGAGCATGAGCCGTTCGTGATGACC
Organism: Lynx canadensis; assembly: GCF_007474595.2. Taxonomy (NCBI): domain Eukaryota; kingdom Metazoa; phylum Chordata; class Mammalia; order Carnivora; family Felidae; genus Lynx; species Lynx canadensis. The sequence goes on from NC_044311.2 coordinate 146,828,089, forward strand.
CCCTTCCTGAAGTTTGCTCCTGTAAGGCACGGGTCTGTCAAGAGGTATAATTCAATGAAACTTTGACAATGGAATGACGTTTTACACGTTCTCTAGAAAAAGCAGCCCATGGAAGATCTGTGACGAAAACAAGTAAGCAAAAACACCCTGTTATCTTTCTCGTTGGAAAAACCATTTCACGAGTGAGGTTGCCTGGATGGGGACAGATGTCACACGGCCTGAGGAGTCCTCTAAGGGCAGTGAACCAGCCCGGTCTTCCTACTCGAATTGAATCCACCAAATATCAGCATATCTCCTACCTGCAAGGTACTGGGATCGGTTAAGGCTGTTTCGGCGGCCAGAACAGAACACTCCCGCTCAATCGGCTTAAACCAGGAAGCGCTCTATTTTCGACAAGGCAAGAGACCCAGAGGTAGGGTGGCTCTGGCTCCGGCTCTGCCTTTCTAGATTGTTCTGTCTTTGCCACCTGCGGTTGCTGCCTTAATCAGGCTGCTGTCAAGATGACCACCTGTGTTCCACGTGTCTCGCCCAGACAATCTCCTTTGTAAACAGAGGAACATTCTCTTCCCGTGTCTCTTTTTAAAGGCAAGGAAACCTTTCCCCGAAGCCTTCCAGCAGAACTCCCTCAGACCTCATTGACCATGGAATGGAGCCATCGCGACTGATTTAGGCTCCTGATGGTTCATGTCCTAGGGTTGTGGCCTCCTCTGACGCATAAGGGCAAAGGTGAGAAGGAGAGACACCTGAACAAAATCAGGACTGTGTCAGGATGGGGGAGAGAAGTGTCTGAAGCTTAGGTCCATCACTGAAGGGCAAACACCAGCCTCAAAGCCTCCTAGGGAAATGGAAACACACATGGAATTTGAACATTGATCAGAATGCTATAATTGTTGGAATGGGGGGGGGTTGGGGTTTTCTTTTTTCTCTAAAGTTTATTTTGAGAGAAAGAGAGTGCATGAGTGGGGGAGGGGCAGAGAGAGGGGGAGAGAGAGAATCCCAAGCAGGCTCCCCGCTGTCAGCACAGAGCCAACTGTGAGATCACGACCTGAGCCGAAATCGAGAGGCAGACGCTCAACCGACTGAGCCACCCAGGCGCCCCTGGAATGGGGTTTTGATCAAAGGACGTGGGAGCACGGAAGAAAAATTGATTTATTTTTTCCTGGCTGGTGTCCAGGAAATCCGATCAACTCCCTGAAGAATTGAAGGTGAATCTGCTGAAATACAGGTTGCTTGGTAGAAGTAAACCTTTTTTCACAATGTCCCTAAAACCAAGAATGATTTTTTTTCCCCCAATGTATTGTGAAAAAAAAAATTAAATTGTGGTAAAAAACACATAAGTTTTGCCATCTTAACCATTTTTAAGCGCATGGTTCAGTAGTGTTACATACATTCACATCGTCACGCGATCAGCTTCCGGAACGTTTTCATCTTTCAAAATTGAAACTCTATACCTGTTAAGCAGCTCCCGATCCCCTCTTCCCTCCAACCCTCCCTCCACCATTTTACTTCTGTTTCTGTGCATTTGGCTGGATAACTTCCGGGAAGTGGAATCATACGGCATTTATTCTTGTGCGACTGGCTTCCTTCCTGTAACATAATGTCCTCATCCATGTTGTGGTGTGTGTTAGCATTTCCTTTCTTTTTATTTATTTATTTAAAAAAAATTTTTTTTAATGTTTATTTTATTTATTTTTGAGACAGAGAGAGACAGAGCATGAACGGGGGAGGGGCAGAGAGAGAGGGAGACACAGAACCGGAAGCAGGCTCCAAGCTCCGAGCGTCAGCCCAGAGCCGGACGCGGGGCTCGAACTCACGGACCGGGAGATCGTGACCTGAGCCGAAGTCGGACGCTTAACCGACTGAGCCACCCAGGCGCCCCCATAGTCCCTTTGTTTTAGAGTGTTCTCGCACCTGGGAGGTGATCAGACACGTCCTGTCTCAGCCCCGGCCTTACTTAGCGAGCCAGCATCCACGAGCCATAGGGAACCCCCAAGTGATTCAAAGGCGCGTTCAAGTTTGAGAAGCCCCGCTCTCCAGAACCACTTGTTTGCCTTCTAGGAGTTTCCAATCAGATGCATCTTGCTCTCTTGGGTGTTACCCACATTCAGAAATTTTCTCTTCTTTCCCTTTTGTGCTACATGCAAAACATGTCCTTTCAGAGACTTGATATTTAACACTCCAGCTGCAGAGATCATTTTTTTTTCTTTCTTTTTCCCATTTGCAGTTTCCTCTGCCTCTAAAAGATGCAGGAATGAGATCAGCAGGAATCAGAAAAGAAGGCCCACATAGAGGTGGCTGCTACTTTCGTCCCATCTTGCAGATTGTTAGTTTAGTACAGCGACAACACGCAAACAGACGAAAAAGAGCATATCTGAGTTTGGGTCGAGAAGGATAGGACAGGGGAAACAGAAGTATGTGAAAAGAATTGCTAAGTGATTGGTAAATAGGCTTAAGTTATTTAAACTGGCACCGAGCACAGCTGAAACAGTATGTTCCGCATCATCTAAATTTCCAAATACCTGGAGTATATTTGTAAACATGGCAATCTAACATGTTATTGAACAGCACATTCATATTCAAATCAGCATAAACGAGGATTTAACAGCTGATTGCACAGCGTGAATGATAGTAACTAATTATCAAGTCGGAAAGTTGCAGAGATAATGGGTACTAATGCGATCAGCACGCAGCCGCAGCGATATGACTTACAGTAGCAAATCCGTGAATTTTCAGCGCGCTGCCCAAGTCCCCGCACAAAAAGGACGGTTCTGGATTAGGGCGACATGGGCGAAGTGGGCAGTCAGAAGGGAAAAGGAAGGCGAGAAGGAAGAATCGGGGCTAGGTTTGAGGGGCGGTGTGAGGGTTTTCTTCCCCTCCACCGCAGGCCTTCACCTCTTTCATAGCGGCCATCAATGGGGCTCCCCGGCCCTCGTGGAGGAAGCAATTGTTCAGAGGTGTGGTTCATTCCAGGCATTAATCTCCACTGAATGGCGGCTGTGTTACCCATTTTGTCTTTGCCCGGAGCCTGCAGGCAGCTGGTCAGTGGAAAGTAACAATGACCACAGGAGGAGAATGGGGCAGAGGCTTTGCCGCAGATGCTGCGTCCCCAACATTGACCTTGGTCATTTCCCTCCCGGGGTGGCTCGGCCCCTCGCAGCGGGAGCCGGGCTTTCCTAGGCTGCCATTGTGGGCCAGGTGGCAGCTACCTGCGGGATCTGTCCCTTCCTGAGAACGTTCAGGCCCAAAAGGCAGTCACAGCGAGGGCTGGACGCTGAGGCCAATGGGGACAAGGCTGCTGGGGGCAAAACGCAAAAACGAGCCCCCTGATTTCCAGGGAGGGACCTTTTCCGTGGTGATTAGCAGCTACTTCGGTAGCAGGTCCGGTCGGGCGATCTGACGCCTGGTGGCAGGCGGCGGAGGGGGAAGCGGCTGTTTCGACCAGGTGCTTGCTTCCTGCCTCCTCTGGCCACCAGCCACGGCCACCAGCCCCCAGCCCAGCCCTGAGCTGCGACAGCAGGGAACAGAGGACTCTTTTCCCTGAGGCGATCGCAGAACATTTGCAACAAGGAATCCTGCTTCTGCGCACCCCCTCCTCCTACACCTCCACCCCCCCCCAGGGGAAAAGATACATTCCCCTTATCCCTGTCCCTGTCCCCACCCCATGTCTATGTCAACCCCAGCTCCTTCTCCTTTGCCCCCTCTCCTTCACCTCTCCACCTCTCTATTTATCTATCTACTTATCTAATTCTATCTTTGTTCTATCTATCATCTATCTATCTATATTTCTATCTATCCATCCATCCTTCTATCTATCACCAATCTATCTATCTCTCTCAATCACCTCTATTTATCTAATACGGAAACAGATTTGGTCAAATACCGCTTATCACCTCCCTGACGAAACCATTAATGACACCCCATTGACAACAGAAAGCCCAAACCTTTTACTAGAACCCTGTCTTCCATAACCAGGCCCACCTTGGTTTTTTAACCCTTTCTGCCTCCCTCCCCTCCCTCCTGTGAGGCGACAGGACACCCTGCCCCTCCCTCCCACCCACTGCCCCCTGACCCCCTCCATCAGCCCGCCACTGCCCCTCCCCCCCAGCCATCCCACAAGGGACTGGTCTCGGAGCCACGCCAGACCTCTTATCTCCCCCCACCGCCCCCCAAGGGCCCGGGCTCCTTCCCCCTCTCAGGCTCTGTCTTTGGGGTGTACTCTCTGGAACGCCTGTGCCTGTGAACCCACTTCCTGTGGCATGAACGGCTCCTTCTTTAGAGCACCCGCTCGTCAAGACCCCACATGGCTGCATCCCTCACTGGACTCGAGGGGTCCTTTCTCATCATGTCCCAGTGCCGAGCAGGATTCCAGCTGAATAGTCTGTGCATGTGAGGAGGAGGGGAAATAAGCCTGGGTTGCCAGGTCTCTCCAGATGGAAGTCAAGGCCTCGGGCCCTGGAACAAGGCTGCCTGCTGGGTCGTACCTGGGCCGCTGGCCGGCTGTGTGTCCTTTGGCCGGTTTCCTCCTCTCTCTGGGCCGCGGGTCAACAACTGCTCAGTGCAGCACATAGCGGTGCCTGCCTCCCAGGGCTGCTCCGAAGATTGAAGGGGTGAAGGCAGTGAGGAATTTTGAAGAGCGTCCCACAGAGGCTCCATACGGGGGACGTGAACTCCCGGAGGGCGGGGATGTTGGGTCCCCTCACTGCCAGTCTTCGGCACCTAACGCTCCCCCTGGGGCGGGAATGAATGGGGGGCAGTGAGGGCCACAAGCACAGGTGAAGAGTGGAGTCGTTGGCGGGGTTCGCACCAGCCTGGGCTCACAAGTGGGCCCATCACTTCCCAGCCACACTGCATGGGTTGTGTTTACAAGGGCGCCCTCGCCCAGCTCGGGACTCTGAAGATGTTCCCCTGCTCCTGCACAAGCTTGGGCCAGCTGGTGGCAAGGTCTTGACTGCATCCCTTGTTTACGTTTGGCACCCCCTACCCCCTCCTCGGCCTGGCTTCGCGCAGGGCACAGCAACGCTTCTGTTTGTCCTACTTTTGTAGGCGGCTGGTGTCCCCCGACCCAGGCAAGGTTATTTTGGTGGCAAGGGGTCCCAAACCGGCTCAAGGGACCGTAAGGAAGACAAAAGGGGTATGTGTGGTGGCGTGGTTGATTGGGAGGGATCAGGAGTGATCTTTCAGAACCCACGGTCAGGAATGGCCGTCGGAACCCGCAACAGAGGTGGTCAGGCACAGAGGCTATCCTCCCCACCGCACAGGGCCCGCGGGCAGGCACGGCCAGAGGGCTTGGCCGGATGCGTGTGGGCATCGGGCTTTGGCCATGGGGGAGCTGAGAGCAGGTGTCACCCGAGGACAGGCTGGAGGAGAGGTTTTAGCTGTGGAGTCGAGGCCTCCTGATTCCCGGTTGGGAGGGTGGGCCTCTCGACAGTCAGTTTAGGAAGGGTTCGTTTCCTGAGGCCGGTTGCTTTGGGGATCTGCGAAGAGAGATCACTCAGTTCCCTTCCGTGGCAAACCTGGGGGAAAGGCATGCTGGGAAAAGAAGCTCTAGGGAGACCGCTGTTAGGGCCTCGTGCGGCTGGGGTCCCCCCACGGGACGTGGAATCCCACTTTAGTGCAGGAAGAGGGCCTGGGCTGGGTCTCCTTCACACAGAGCAGATCCCTGGGTTGACTCAGAGGCCAAAGGACTTGGGTGGGGCCGGAAGCGGGGCAGGAGCTGGGGGTGAGGAGACACAGGTGACCGGAGACAGGGTTTCTCAGGGATCCTTCCTCTTCCACTTCGCAAACTCAGGTTACGCATTTCACGGATGATGTTGGTTCCTGGGTTATACAAGGATGATTCTTAACTTCAGGGTAAAAGTGTGTCTTTCAGGATTTTTGTATTGATGGTCAGCTGTTGAAGATAAGCATTGCCGTGGGGATGGAGAGCCCAGTTCCTCAAGAGTCACCCAGTTGTAGTGATGACAGGAGTTATATTGAGTCTTCACTTTTAAAAATTATTATTACTGGGGCACCTGGGTGGCTCCGTGGATTGAGTTTCCGACTTTGTCTCAGGTCTTGATCTCGCGGTCCGTGAGTTCGAGCCCCGCCTCGGGCTCTGTGCTGATGGCTCAGAGCCTGGAGCCTGCTTTGGATCCTGTGTCTCCCTCGCCCTCTGCCCCGCCCCCACTCATGCTCTGTCTCTCTTTCTCTCTGTTAAAAATAAGACATTTTTATTAAAATGTAATGTAAATTCCATTAAAAATGTGAATGTAAACATTAAAAAAAGGAAAACAATTAAAATTATTATTAATTTTTCAATGTATATTTATTTATTTTGAGAGAGAGAGAGAGAGTGCCGACTAGCGGGATAGGGGCAGAGAGTGAGGGAGAAAGAGAATCCCAAGCAGGCTCCGTGTTGTCTGGGCAGAGCCGGACGTGGGGCCCGATCCGAGAACGTGGGGTCATGACCTGAGCCAAAATCGAGAGTCTGATGCTCAACTGACTGAGCCACCCAGGCGCCCTTCACTTTTTTATTTCAAATAAAACCTTTGCTGTTTGTTTCTGACATTCCTCTTTTCTTAAGAGTTAATAAACTTTTTGTTTGCTTGTTTGTTTTTTAATTTACATCCAAATTAGTTAGCATCTGGTGCAACAGTGATTTCAGGAGTAGATCCCTTAGCGCCCCTTACCCATTTAGCCCACCCCCCCCCACAATCCCTCCCATAACCCTCAGTTTATTCTCTATATTTAAGAGTCTCTTCTGTTTTGTCCCCCTCCCTGTTTTTATATTATTTTTGCTTCCCTTCCCTATGTCAAGCTACAGATTGGGAGGAAATATTTAAGGAATATACATCCGTAAAGTGCATTCTCTGGGATGTATAAAGAATTCTTATAAATCAATTTTAAAAATCCATAAAAATGGACAAAAATCTTTCATAAGCTCTTTGCAAAGGAAAGCAAAGGAAACCTGAATGGCCAAGAAATACACGGAGGGGTGTTCTACATCATTGGACAACAAGGAATGCAGTAAAACCACAATGAGATACTATAACATGCTCATCAGAACATGTAAGATGATAAGACCGACAAGATCGAGGGTGGCCGCCATACATTGTTGGTGACAATATAAAATAGTACAATGTTAATTAAACACATATCTACTTTATGATCCAGAAAATCTACTTCTGGATATATACCCAACAGAAATAAACACGTGTTTCAATGAAAGGTATGTCCAAAAATGTTCATGGCAGCTCTATTTATCATAACTGGAATCACTCACAAGAAAATGGATAAGCAAATTATGGTACGCTTTTGCAATGCAATTCTACTCGGCAATCAAAAGGAATAAATTACTGATGCAGGCGATCACGGATGAATCTGGAAAACATTCCGTTGAGCACAGGAAGCCAACACAAAAGAATACATATTTGACAATTCTATTAGTACAAGGTCCAACAACACGCAAAAACCAATCTGTGGTAGTAGAGATTAGAATAGTTCTAGTTGGTTGAAAAAAGGCACAGGGGAATTTTCTGGGAGGATGGAAATGTTGTAGACCTTGTGTCAGGTGATAGTTACAGGGGTTCCCATTTGTCAAAATTCAAAGAGCGGTAGACTTAAGATGTGGGCATTCTACATTGCAAAGCAGTGCTGTCCGCCTAGAAGAAAGAGAGAGAGAGACGAAGAGAAAGAGACAGAATTGTATTCCAAGAGGATTGGCTCTTGCGTTAATTAACAGAAAAAAAGCTCTCCCCCTCCCTTCGGAGTATAAGCATCAACGATAAACTTCGAAGTCTCTATCCTCTGATTTGGGTTCCTAGATGACTTCAACTTTCTTTTCAAAAGTAAACTAGGGAATAACGATTCTCACTGGGGTTAAAAAAACAAACAAACAAACAAACAAACTCCATTGAACTTGATTCTAAATTCAAGTCAGTGCAGGAGTTTGCAGCGTTTGGGACAGCCTCCCCAAGCTTCAGGTCCCTGGAGCAGCTCTAATAAGTTGGTTTCTGCAAAGGAGTCACTTGGCTACAATCAGCTTCCTTAACTTGAAAGCCCAAATGGCTGGAAGATAATTGTGTCTGCACCCCCTCAGCCTCTCCGCCTTTGATGAGTTTCTCTTCTGTTCCAGCTATGCCACAAGAGACATTTCACCAGGCCTTTCCCAGCAAGGAACAAAATTGCAAACATATTGGATACATCCTTTTGTTTTGTTTGGTTTTTAAAGAAGGACCGCTTAAGGCTGAACCCTGCGATAACCATGATTATTAAATTGTAGTTGCTGCCGCAGTGGCTTCGAGGGGAAGCAAATGGGCTGGGTAATCTCTTCAGAGAAATTGACATCCGATCTGGGGGAAAATGTTGGGTGGCTCTAGGCAATGTGTCAATCAACAGCTCTTACGTTTAATCCTGGAAGCCTGGTACTTCTTTAAAAAGCAGGGGCGAAAAAGCAAAACTGCACTTCTCAGCTGCTCTCTGGGCCCACCTCGGTAGAGACAAAGTCTTTACTAATCCGTGTAGACAAAATCGGTGATTCTGAAACATTCAAGGGCTGGGCAGCAGGCACACGCATCCCTGCAGGGCATCGGGCATCTTGTGCCCCAAGGAGGAAGGCCATGACAAGGATGTTTGATCAGGATGACAGAAAAGCCGGTCCCCAGTTTGCAGCTTAGAGCCCACCCAAGTGCCCCAGCCTGAAGCTGAGAGCCACGCAGCAGAGCCCAGCCTAGAACAGCCAGATGTCAGACAATCTACACGCCATGAGCATGAGAATTACTGTTCGGGATAAGCCACTGAGCTGGGAGAGGTTTTGTTTTGTGATATTGTGGGAGATCAGGCTAATATTAAACCTACACCGTTGCAGCCTGGTCTTTCAGGTAGCAATATAGTGTAAACATCAATATAGTTCTACAACTTGACTTTTAAAGGCTGCATAGTATTCCATGGTATGGAATAGCCTAATTCTTTAACTCAGTTCCCTATAGTTGGACAGTCAGGTGTTTCCAGTGTTTTTGCTAATGGAAATCAAGCTGCTGGGAACATCCCTGTATATGTCTCTATGCATGTTCTTATGCTCCCTAGAACAAATCTTTTTATTCATTTTTTATTGTTTTTCATGTTTATTTTTGAGACAGAGACAGACAGAGCACGAGTGGGAGAGGGCGGAGAGCGAGGGAGACACAGAATCCAGAGCAGGCTCCAGGCTCCGAGCCGTCCGCACGGAGCCCAATGCGGGGCTCCAACGCACGAACCCTGAGATCATGACCTGAGCCGAAGTCGGACGTTTAACCGACTGAGCCACCCAGGTGCCCCGAACAAATCTTTAAAGAAGGAATTCCTAGAAGCGGTCTTGCTAAGTCAGAGAGTATGCACACTTTAAGGCTTTTCATACATATTACCAAATGACCCTTCACAAAGTTTGGAACAATTCACATGTCTACGAGCAAGGAATGAAGGCACTCGTTCTCCCCAGTCTTTCCGGGATTAGAGATTTCATGCTTATTATTTTGTGTCAAGTCTTGATCGTTGGATGATAGAGCCTCTCTTTTTTTTTTAGTGTTTTTTTTTTTATTATAAAGGAAATGCAGGTTAAATATGGACATATAGGGATGTGAATAGAATAAAATACAAATCATCTATAAGGCCATTTCCAAATGGTATCCAATGCTAATATTTTATATAAATCGTCTGAGAGTTTGTATAATCATGCTTAGATACAAGATACATACATTCATATTTACATATTATTGCCAGGCCCAGGTTTTATAGGTCACACACTCAGACGTGAATAGAGAAATTTAGCTATTATGGAAATAAACTTGCTCTTAAGCCCTTACTCTAATTTGCTAGAAGAAAACACCGAAAAATTTGGTCCCTGTTATGGACTGAAAGCTTCTTTTTCCCCAAATTCGAATATCAAAGCCCTAACCCCCCAGTATGGCTGTTTGGGGAGTAAGAAAATATTAAGTTAAATGAGAAAGTTAAATATGACGGTCATAAGGGTGGGACCTCATCTGATTGGACTGGTGTCCTTATAAGAGACACCCGAGGGTTTTTTCCCTCTCTCCCACATGCAGAAAGAAGTCACGTGAGCATACAGAGAGGCGGTGGCCTTCTGCAAGCCAAGAGAAGAGGCCTCAGGATGAAATCTACCTTACTGGCACCCTGATCCTGAACTTGCAGCCTCCAGTTTAAGCCGCCCAGTCTGTGCTTATCCGTTACGGCAGCCTTCGCTGACTAGTGCGCTACCTAACATCGCCATATGATTATTTCAGGTTACAGGTAAAACCTCACCAACATCTATGGAGGAGAGCTTATCTTTAACACCTTCCTGATCCTCAGTTTGGCCTCTGTCCCCAACTTCCTGAGGCTCCCAGGAGGCTCTTATTTATTTATTTATTTATTTATTTTAATCTTTATTTATTTTTGAGAGAGAGACAGAGTGTGAGCAGGGGAGGAGCAGAGACCGAGGGAGACACAGAATCTGAAGCAGGCTCCAGGCCCCGAGCTGTCAGCACGGAGCCCGACGCGGGGCTCGAACCCACGAACCGTGAGATCATGACCTGAGCCGAAGTCGGACGCTTAACCGACCAAGCCACCCAAGCGCCCCCCAGGAGGCTCTTAGATTAGCCCTTGGGGATCCTATGGTCCTTGTGGCAACATGCTCTCTGATGTGCCCTTTGCTTGCCCCAACCCTTCCCTTGGATCTTCTAAGCCTTCCCTTTCGGACACATTTTCTTTAAAATGCTGTTCTTTGCCGGGGGACCATAGCTGAGGCACGGATGACTTCTACTTGGTATATAGTTTCCTAGAGCTGATGTAACAGAGTCCCACAAATTGAGTGATGGAAATGACAGACATTTCATCGTCTCAGTTCCAGAGGCTGGAAGCCTGAGATCCAGGAGTGGGTACGGTTGGTTGCTTCTGATGGCCATGAGGGAGAGTCTACTCTCGTAGACTTGGTGTTTGGCCATCAGTCTTTGGCGTTCCTTGGCTTGTAGATCCATCAGTGGAAACTTGTGCCTTCACATGGCATTCTGCCTACGTCTCCTCACGTGGTCTTCCCTCTGCACGTCTGTCTCCGTGTCCTTGTTTCCCTTTTTTTTTATAAGGATACTGGTCATTTTGGATTAGAGCCCACCCTGATGACCCCATCTTCACTTGATTACCACTGTAAGGACGCTGTTTCTAGAGAAGGGCACATTCTGAGGTATTGGGGATTGGGCTCTCAGCACGGTTTCATTTTAACATAGCCTTCCGGAGATCCACCGTGACTCTGGTAGGAGAATCTGAATGTGGGAGAGAGCCCGTCCTCCCCTCCCCTCCCCTCCCCTGGCCCAGGATACCTGATCCTCAGTCAGCATTCATGAGGGCTGTTTTCTCTGTGTATCACAGAGTGGGGCCAGTCCTCAAAGCTTTATTGAAATTTTCCATCTCTGCAGAAACCTCGTGGAAACAGCACCGAATGATTTTATTTATTTATTTATTTATTTATTTATTTAAATATGAAATTTATTGTCAAATTGGTTTCCATACAACACCCAGTGCTCATCCCAACAGGTGCCCTCCTCAATGCCCATCACCCACCCTCCCCTCCCTCCCACCCCCCACCAACCCCCAGTTTGTTCTGTTTTTAAGAGTCTCTTACATTTTGGCTCCCTCCCTCTCTAACCTCTTTTTTTTTTTTTTTTTTTAAGAAATACAGCACAGACGCAGGTCGAGTATGCCTGCAGAAAGGCTGTGGACCTGAAGCCAGTGACTGGCAATTTTCTTTTTTTTTTCCAACCAGAGAGGAAGCTGATGATAAATGTTAACAACAGAAAATGTTCTGGAAATCAGGCCAGCAAAACTTAAGCAGGAGTGTCATGTGTAGCTTCTTATAAATGCTTCTTGTTGTCGTTAATCCCGGTTTTAATTTCTAGCCTTATTAAAGACTTAAGGCTTTATCTCCATTTCTTCCCCCTGGAAAACCAGATGCGTGTAATGATCTTGATTTCTGTCATTTTCTCAGTGGTCACAGTGTCTGTGCTGTTTAATCTTTTTTATTTCCACGTGGATTAATGAGCGCTGGGTGGCTCTGGCTTTGTCCCCCTGATGCGTCCCAGAGACAAGCATCTGTGGGCTTCAGCGTCATTTCTGAGAGCTAGATTTTCACCACGCAGACAAGTGCCACAGAGGAGGGGACAAATACCCCAGCTTTGCTGAAATGGGGCGGAACAGAATTGGCTTCACCAGTTGTATGTCTCCCCAGGATTGTGCTCATGTGTGCTTTTTTGCAAGTGCCAGCCCCCCAAATAACACAGAATGAAAGGGGAAGTACAACAATCGCAAGAGTGGAATCCAGCCTGCCTTAAACGAAACGGAACAGAACAGAGCAAAGCATCAGAGAGGTTGTATGATTTTCTAAACAACATACAATGAGCCAGGAAGAGAAGATCTAGTCTTCATCTAATGCTCCACTGACTGTAGCTTAATGATCTATTTGCAACCAAGAGGGAATATTTGTTTTTCAGCTGCTTCGAGTATATGGGAGGATGAAATTTTCGGTTATCCACCATGGGCATGTCTTAACGCTATCAACAGTCGCAATCTTGACGAATACATACCTTATGGCGGGGCGGGGTGGGGGGAGGGAAGGCTTAACACCGGTATGATTTTTCTTCTCCATCAAAAAAAAAAAAAAATGAGTTGAGGACATTCCAAGAGCGTAAATAGTATATGACCAATTTTTAAAGTAGACTTCAAGCGCTTGACCAGAGAAACAGCAAAAGAACTAGAGTTGATCCTTGAATAACACAGGAGCTAACAGCACCGACCCCCCCACACAGTTGAAAATCCAACAAAAGTTGAATAACTGTTGACTTCCCCAACACTTAACTACTTATAGCCCACCACTGACTGGAAGCCTCACTGATAATACAAACAGTGAATCAACATATATTTTGTGTGTTAAATGCATCATATACTGTATTCTTACAATACAGTAAGTTAGAGAAAAGAAAGTGTGATTGAAAAACTACATTTACAATACCGGTATTTACAAAAAAAGTACGCATATAAGTAGACCCATGCCCCATGCAGTTTAAACCCATGTTGTCTGAGAGTCTACCGTAATTTTAAAGTATGCCATCAGTAAGAGGCAGGGTATGTTCATGCTTTTGGAATTAAGAGAAGTAAGAATGCTTTTAAGAACTTTGTTCTGATTATTCATGATGCATTGGCCACAGTTAAAAGCATCCAGAATTTGGATGAGTCCTCTACCCTTCTTCCTCCCCTGAACCACTGAGGGTTGTGTTCGTCCTTGGGAGTGTTGTCGTGGCCGAGTGCGCACTGCGGAATTTCTAGGAGAAAGGTGGTGTTCACCCGTGCCTAGAACTGATGGAGAATTTGCAAATGGAAATACAGGGAATTTCTCTGTGGACAAAGGGATGGTAGTGATAAGAAAGTTGGGATTTTACAAATGGAAAGAGAGTGATCCACAAAACACAAATCAGGATATGGAATGACAAATAGAAAGTTTGACAAACAGGAAGAGTTTGGTTCAGCAAAGACCACTCAGAGGCCGCTCCTTCATTTGTTGGCTGGTCTTTCTTGAGTCCAAGCAAGAAGGCTGAGAGCCCGTGTCGGAAGGAAGGGCAGAAATGAGAGGGTGGGACCTGGCCGTGGAAGGGGGTGGGAGCCGCAGGCCCGTGGAAATAATTGCCTCTGTCCTTGCCTCTTACCTAACCTACCACCATGCCTCCCCTTCTGGAAACCCAAGCCCCTCTGTGTGAGTTTTCTAGGGCTACCATTACCAAGCACCCCAAGGGCGCCTGGGCGGCTCAGTAGGTCCAGCGCCCAACTCTTGGTTTTGGCTCAGATCATGATCTCATGGTTGGTGAGTTCGAGTCTTGTGTCGGGCTCTGTGCTGACAGTGTGGAGCCCGCTTGGGATTCTCTCCCTCCCTCTCTCTCTGCTCCTCCCCTGCTTGTACTCTCTCTCTCTCTCAAAATAAATAAGTAAACACACACACACACACAAAAACCCACCAAGTACCACGAACTTGGTGGCTGAAGAGAACAGAAATTTCTTGTCTTATAGTTCTGGAGGCCAGAAGCCTGAAATCAGTTGCTGGCAGGGCCATACCCCCTCCAAAGGCTCTGGGGAGAATTCTTTCTTGCTTTTTCCAGCTTCTGGTGGTCTCAACATTCCTCTGCCTCCCTCTTCACAAGACCTTGTGTCTTCTCCTCTTCTTATAAGGACAACAGTCGCTGGATTTAAGGTCCGCCCGAAACCCAATATAATATCAAGGTCCTTACTTAATTATACACACAAAGACCCTATTTCCAAATAAAGTCACCTTCTGAGGTTCTGGATGGACCTGAGTTTTTGGAAGCCACTATTCAACCCACTCCACCCTCCCTTTCCCTTTAGTCAGAACCACCTGCTAGAGGACGTTGCCGCTTTCTTTCCTGGAAATTTGTCAGAAACATGTGGTCACATGTGAACAACCCCCTCTACTTGAAAGATTCCCTTTGAATTTGAATCCAATCTGGGGAGACGGCAGAAGTTCTTTCTTGAGCTCGCCTCAGGAAGAGGTGGAGCCATAGGAGGGTCAGACCGAGCTCTTGGTGACAGGCCAGGTCGGCGTAATGCCTAGGCATGTCCTTGAACATGCTGTACACGGGGCCTGGCTAAGCCAGCTTCTTCCAAATGGCGGGGCCCAGGACATGCTCACAGTCATGTCGCTACTCTGCTTTATCAGTGGGAATTTCCAGTCAGAGGAAATGCATTTCTCCGTTCAGTTTATACGTACAAATAACTGAAGACTTCCTCTGTGTATAGAGGCTGAAGGTGGCTTCTTTGGGTCCACCCCTTTTTTTTCCTAAAGGATAATAGTTGCACCTAAAACTGCAGATACACCGCTGCTAGAGTTTCTGCAGCAAGGAGTAACATTAAAAAAAAAAAATGCTTTCCTCCAGTTTTATTGAGATCTAATCGACGGATAACGTTGTATTAGTTTCAGGTATATAACATAATGATCTGATAGATATACCAAATGATCCCCACAATACATTCCAGCATCTCATGTAGTTTCTTTCCTAAGATGAGAACTTTTAATTTTTCTTTTTTTTTCAACGTTTATTTATTTTTGGGACAGAGAGAGACAGAGCATGAACGGGGGAGGGGCAGAGAGAGAGGGAGACACAGAATCGGAAACAGGCTCCAGGCTCCGAGCCATCAGCCCAGAGCCCGACGCGGGGCTCGAACTCGCGGACCGCGAGATCGTGACCTGGCAGAAGTCGGACGCTCAACCGACTGCACCACCCAGGCGCCCCAAGATGAGAACTTTTAAAACTACTCTCTTGGGACACCTGGGTGACTCAGCTGACCAAGGAACTGACTCTTGGTTTTGGCTCAGGTCATGATCTCACAGTTCATGGGACCGAGCCTTGTGTCGGGCTCTGTGCTGGCAGCGTGGAGCCTGCTCGGGATTCTCTCTCTCTCTCTCTCCCTCTCTCTCTGCTCCTCCCCTGCTCTCTCTCTCCCTCTCTCTCTGCTCCTCCCCTGCTCTCTCTCTCATAAATAGATTAACTTAAAAAAAAATAAAACTGCTTTCTTAGCAACTTTCAAATAGACAATCCAGTATTGTTAACTATAATCACTCTGGTATACACCACACTCCCCGGAACTTACTTATTTTATAGCTAGAAGCTTGTACCTTTTGATGCCTTCATTCATTTCCCTTACCCCACCCCCTCCCTGCCTCTGGCAACCACCAACTCTCTGTTCTCTGTATCTCTGAGTTTGGTGTTTTTAGATTCTATTTCTCTCTCTCTCTCTGACTTATTTTACTTCATATAATGCCTAATGCCCTTGAGTTCTGTCTGTGTTGTTGCAAATGGCAGGATTTCCTTCTTTATTATAGCTGAATAATATTCTGTTATGTGGTTGTGTGTTCGTCTCTGTGTGTGTGTGTGTGTGTGTGTGTGTGTGTTGTGTCACATTTCTTTATCCACTCATCTGTCAGTGGACAGTTAGGCTGTTTCAATCAGCTATTATGGACGTGCAGACACTTCTTTGAGATAGTTATTTCATTCTTCAGATACATCTTGAAGTGGAATTACTGGGTCGTGTGGTAGGCCTATTTTTATTTTATTTTATTTTTAATCTGAGAAAGAGTGGGGAGGGGCGGGGGGGGAAGTGAGAGAGTCTCAAGTAGGCCCCGTGCTCAGGGCAGAGCCTAAAACGGGGCTCGATCCCGCGATCCTTGGATCATGACCTGAACCGAAATCAAGAGTCAGATGCTCAACCGACTGAGCCACCCGGGTGCCCCTCGAGCTCTAATTTTTTGAGGAAACTCCATACTGTTTTCCATTGTGGCTGTACCATGAGTAACATTTTTAAAAGGTGATCTAATTTCATAGCTTCTTAAAAGATGCTCCGTTGTTTCTGACTTTAGGATAGGTCTTTTTTTTTTTTTTTTTTTTTTGTAAAGAACCAAATGGTAAATATCTTATGGTTTGGGGGGCTGTGTCACGCCTACTCAATTCCGCCATCTTAGCACAAAAGCAACCACAGCAAATGAGTGTGGTTTCCAATAAAACCTTATTTGGATTTCATATAATTTCCACAAAATATTTTATCTTCAACCATTTAAGACACGTAAATTCTTAGCTTGCAGGTCATTCAAAAAGAGGCGGTGGACTGTGTGAGGGCTCACGTAATCTGAGGAACCATTGCCCAGTCGAGAGGCAGACAGGAAGGACAGAGCTTGGCTTCAGGAACAACTGCCTCCGGAGACCCCACCGGTGCCATTGAATCTCCCTCTGCCTCTTGTCTCTGCTTCTTCCTTCTCTCTAGCTGCAAGCTGGAGTTTTCTTCGTGTAGGAAACACGATCACTGATGGTGCTGGAGCCTCACGTCCCCTAGCCGTGGCCATGAAGACCATCCCAGGAACAGACATCTGAGGCAGGCAGATAGGGGGAGGCGGGAACATGGAGGGTCCCTTGGGACTCCTAACGGTGTGTGAGGCAATCCCAGAGAAGGAGGAATTTGGGGTGGACCATGCAATAGCTATCTCCCTCAGGGGCTTACAACACAGGATGTGCGTGGAAGGAGGGCACACACATGTGTGCGGGGGGGATTGGGGGGTGAGACAAGACATCCGTACATGATTACAAATTCCCATAGGAGCTTTAGAATACATACGGCTGAGCAATTGCACACATCACCTTTTAAGGACCCCTAGGAGTGATTAACAACACTAGCAGAAAAAAAAAAAAAAAGCTGTTTGAGGCACGCTGTTGAGGAAGATATGTTAATCTAAGTATTTTTCATTTGCAAATTCTAACGTTCCTCAGGATTTGCTAAGCATCTTTCATAGAGGAACTTTTCCATCTCCGTCCCCAGCATTTGCCCTCATTTCAGAGAGAAAGTTTTAACGACTTCTGTTCATCTCACAGGGAGGCTGCTGTTCTTTTTACAGGAGTTTCACTAATGGCTTCTCAGCAAGATCAGAGCAGACAGGTCACCCCAAACACCCAAGGGCCTCACTCTCTGATGGAGCCAAAGAGATGAGAAGACGGGAGGCTGAACTGGGGGCAGGCGGCCAGCCGGCCATGTGCCTGTTTTCAGCCTGTTGGCTTGTTAGTCTTTGGAAAAGCATGGGATCTCGCAGTCTGAGCAGAGGAACAAACCCATGTGGACCAAACGCCCTGCAACAAAAAGGCCGATGGTGGGAGTTTATGCCAACCGGCCCTTCTAAACGTGCACTTTTCCTCTTCCTCCTGAACAGTAAATGGAAAGCTGCCCGGATTCCTTGGTTGACCAGCACTCCGGACACGGGAACATAAGGTGCCCGTGGACCCATCGCGGCGTGGTGGGTCTACAAAATCATCTACGCACAGCTCCCTAAAAATCATCCGCAGCCACTGGGAGTAGGCCTTGTGGGCAAAAACTAAAATAATACCCAACTAACTCATTCCAAAGCTGGTAGGAGCCGGGGGAAGTGAGTCGGGCCCCACACGAGGAGGGAGCAAATTGCCTTTATGTCTACGTGGTCCAGAGGCACATGAAACACACGCTCGGAAACTGAGGAACATTTATTTGTCTTCTGGGCTTCCTTCATCCTCCTCTTGGTATCTCCTCTCATTGTTAACACCCTCCTTCATTCACCAAACATTAATTGAGGACCAAAGGCATGTCAAAGACCCTCTCGGAGGGGCTGGGCTGGGTAGAAAGAATAACGTGATTACGGGGAGCTTACAGTCTAGGGAGATAATCACACATGTGAGCCAATAATTAGGATATCATTCGATACGTATTAAAAGAAGGAAAGCCAATCAGGGTGGGCTTTAGAGAGCAGGTGACATTTGACAGACGTCCCGAGGGATCACTGAGCTTTGCTAGGTGCAGAAAAAGAAAGGCTGCTTTCGACAAATTTAGGGAAGAGTGGTGAGTTCTAGTGGGTAGAGAATTGGCGAGTATTCAGTGACATGAGACCCGAGGGCACCTGGCAGGTGGTGACCGGAGGAAAGTCTGGATGGTCGGATGGGGGTGAGGCTATACAGGGTCCTTGGCGTATATGAGGTGCTCAATTAACATGTGCTCAAAGAGGAATAGGAAGCATATAATGGTAAAAATGATAAAGGAACAGCTGTTACTGATGGCTTCCCCATTGTTTCACAAGATTTACAAGGTATTGAGAGAGGAATAAAGAATCACACAAACTCAGCTACTACTACATTGCATTACATATTGTCCGTCTATCCATCCACCGTCTATCCATCCACCATCGATCATCGTCAATCATCGGCCAATCCTCTATCTATCGTCTATCTATGAAAGAGACAGTAAAGATTAAAAGCTAC
Organism: Lynx canadensis; assembly: GCF_007474595.2. Lineage (NCBI taxonomy): Eukaryota > Metazoa > Chordata > Mammalia > Carnivora > Felidae > Lynx > Lynx canadensis. The sequence goes on from NC_044311.2 coordinate 146,846,922, forward strand.
TAAAAGGGAATTTTGGGTTTCTCAGATCTTGAGTCCTTCTGTGATGGGATGACCATGGGGAAGGGGGGCAAGGACAGACCATCTGCCCTTCCGTCCCAGCATCTGTTCTGGGGAGTGGCCACTCTGGAGATGGGACGAGGCTCCTGTGCGATGCCGAGGGCAGGATCTCAGGGGGAACTTTCCTCCCTGATGCCCATTCTTGGAAGCCTTCCTGCACAGTGAGGGCATGACCTCAGACAGAGTTCACCGAGCTGGCCGGGTCTGAGCCTTGACCCATGTGTGAAAAGGGCATCGAGTTACCTGGCGGAGCATGATGCCTTTTTCAGAACAAGGGGGGAGTTAAGAGTACATATGTTAACACGGAGATCCTTAAAGATTTTCGGGGACGGGGACGAGCAGAAGCGTGGGGACGTCTATATGGATTTTCTAAGATGATCTTTTCACCTGTTCTGAGGGTCAGGTCACCGCCCGAGGCACTGTCATCTGGCGGGTCGGTGGGAGGGAGCTGCTTTCGACAGTGCAGGGAGAGCACGTAACAGATTCTCTGTGTTGCAGAAACTCTCTCTCTAGACTGGAGTAATTGGAAAGAAGATAGAGGGACTCAGCAGTAAGGAAGGAGGGCCCTACTCACATGCCTGGGGTAGGAAATGGTTAGCCCACACAGCAAACAGCACGCCTGTCCTGCTCAGCGAACTTTCTGGTAGGCAGTCATCCTGGGAAGCTCCACATGCGCTTCGACCCCCTCCCCATCCCCCCGCCCCCGCACTGCCACCGTGCAGACTTTGTTTGGTGCTCCCCAAACTACCTTGAGAGCCTATTTGAGTCATAAATTTGTCTCACTATAGTCATGTCTCATTTGGGACCCAAAATAACATAGCTCTGATTGGTCCCTCGGAGAGAGCACGCACAAGCAGGGGAGGGGCGGGGGGGGGGGACAGAGGGTCAGAACTGGGCTCCGCGCTGACACCGGAGAGCCCCATGCGGGGCTCGAACCCACACACCCTGAGATTATGACCTGAGCCCACACACCGACTGAGCCACCCGGCACCCTTCCCTATGAGACACTTTGATGAGCAGCTTTTCTCGTAAACTAGCTAGACTCCGTTCTGCGGGAGCTGTTATTAAGAACCCCTCCTAGATCTCTGGGATCCGACCTCCCTGCCTGCCTTGACTTCCCTCATGTGCAAAACCGGGGCTGAAGTCGCACTCCCTTCGAGGTATTGTCGCGAGGATTGTTACGAGGGTCTTTAAGGAAAGATCACTTTGCAAACCCTGAGTGGTCGCACACACATCTGTTATTTGAATTTCAGTTATCGGAAGCAATACGATGTAGCCGCTGTAGAAAATCGTCGAGCAGTTTCTCAGAAGAGCAAACCTAGGTTACCACCTGACCCGCGAATTCCACTTCGAAAGACTCGAAAGCAGAGACTCGGGCAGGTATTTGCACAATGTTTACAGCAGCATTATTCACGATAGCTGAAAGGTGTTTGGGGACAACCCAATGTCCACTGGCAGATGAGTGGATAAGCCAAATGCGTTAACATCCATACCCACGGACGCTTGCTCAGCTTTGATAAGGAGTGAAATCCTGACACCTGCTACGACACTACGGAGCCTTAAAAAAAAAATGTGCCGAGTGAAAAAGCCAGACACAAACACACAAATGCACAACTCCTGTATGATTTCACTTACGTGAAGTCCCTAAGATAGGCGAAGTCACAGAGAAGGAAAGTAGACGAGGGGCTACAAGGGGTGGGGGGAGCGGGGCGCGGAGTTAATGTTTCAGTCTGGGAAGATGAAAACGTTCCGGAGATGGGCGGTGGTGGTGGTGACACAGCAACGCGAATGCCCTTCATGCCGCTGAATTTTACACTCAAAAGCAATTAAAACGGTAACTTTTACGCGATGTGTGTTTTATCACAGTAAAACAAACAAACAAAATACAAGAAAAGAGAAGGAGAGCTATCCCGTCGACACACTAAGCTTTTCGGGAACTTTGGTATCAACTGTTTTTCATGTAGCAGACTGAAAAAAAATACCTGAATTTTGCTTGACAGGCTGGGAGAAAACAAGGCATTCCCAGGTAAGGCTGGGGGAAATGCCAATGGGTATAATCCCTAGAGGGCGGTCGGGCAACTAGCTATCAAAAGAACAAGTGGAGGGGCGCCTGGGTGGCTCAGTCAGCTCAGCGTCGGGCTGTTGATCTCGGCTCAGGTCATGATCTCACGGTTTGTGAGTTCAAGCCCCGCATCAGGCTCTGTGCTGACAGCGCAGGGCCTACTTGGGATTCTCTCTTTCCCTCTTTCTTTGCCCCCTCCCTGTTCTCTCTCTCTCTCTCTCTCAAAATAAATAAATCCCTAGAATAAAAATAAAATAAAATAGCAAGTGTATAGACCTCTTGAGCCAGCAGCTTGCGTAACTGAGCCTGACTGATGCACCTGTTACCACCCCCACCCGGCTCATATCTGGTTCCTCCATTCTCAACACTGCCTCTGGTTTTTGGTGGGAAAGAGATCTCGGAGGGTGGGAACGGTTGCGTATGTGAAAGCTGACATTTCTTCTTTCTTTATATCCGAACGTCGGCGAGATCATGTTTACTTAGAAAAGTTTTCACAAATCCTTTGTCATGAGGATTTCTGGGCAAGGTGATGGTGACCTTGTTAAGGTAACTTTCTATACACCAATTAAATTCCTGATTCAAGGGTTGCAGGGCGCGAGGAGAAGTGACAGACAGCCTTGCGTGTTCTGATCTGAGCATCTCATCAGTGCCCGATAGCTCCTTTGCTACATGGGGTCACACATGACCAAGCTTATGCTTTTTCCCCCTCTCTCGCCTAGATTTTCTTTCCCTGAGGAAATATGAATGTGTCACCGGCCACTGCCGCTTCATCCTACAGTTTATGTTCTGGAAGAGGGAAACACTCACCGTCAGAGGGAAAAGCAGTTTTTCCTGTTGCTAATAAGCTACGTACGTGCAAAAAGTTGGTTTCTGAATTTCTTTCAAAGATTCTGTGATTCCAAGTAAGGGATCTCGTAAACAATAACGGATGATTGTAAGAAATGAGAAATTAGAGGGGGCTTGGAGTCCTTTATATATTTTTGAGCCTAAAAACAATTTGGTCTCTGCATCGTTAAAACTAAACTTTCACCTGCTACAAATTTCCTTCTTTGTTCCAAAGGCTATTGTTTGTTTGAACAGAGAGGAAAGGAAGTTTTCAGAGGCCCTTCGTGCAGCACCGGTGAGAGCAAAAAGCAGCGGGGCCACAGGAGTTAACGGGAGAATAACTGTTGATCAGAGAGAGTGGACTTGGGCACAGACACATTACCTTGAATTTTAAAAGTTTTTCAGTTGGTCACTGGTGGTCACGGTGAAATGAATTCCTTTTAGAAAATAGATATTGAGTGATTCAAGATGTTTTGAATAATTAGGGCCACACTTGGCCGATCTTGTGTTATGACTTAAACTTCACATTTAGGCAATCAACCTATACTTAGAATTTCTAGATCTTAATATGTATTCCTGTACATATACTTTGAAAAATATATACAGAGATCTAGCATTTATATCCATACATCTAAAAATAGATTTCTTTCGGGGTGCCTGGGTGGCTCAGTTGGTTGAGCATCTGTCTCTTGGTCTCGGTTCAGGTCATGATTTCATGGTTCGTGAGTTCAAGCCCCGAGTCAGGCTCTGTACTGACAGGGTGGAGCCTGCTTGGATTCTCACGCTCTCCCTCTCTCTCTGCCTCTCCCCTGCTCTCTCTCTCTCTCTCCAAATAAATAAACTTAAAAAAAAAACCTTTGAAAATAAAATATAATAAGAAATAAATAAAAATAGATTTATTTCAAATAACAAGCAAATACTGCCGTTTCTTCACCAACTGACTCACTAAATTAATGTTTACTCCATTTTGGGGGGATCTAATATGTCATAATCCAATCTGCCGGGTGGTTTTTCCATCCAATATTGTCTCGTTTTTATCTTCAGAACAACTCTGTAGGTCAGGGATTATTATTCCCATTTTATAGATGTGGAAACTGAGGCTCAGGGGGCAATTTTGACTAACTACTGAGACAAATGTTTGGTCCAGGGAGATGCATAGGAAGATGATGAGTCTCTGAGGAGGGTAAATAAATTAAAGGAAAAAGGTGGATTATTGTGAATACCGTGAATTTGTCTAGAAAGACGAAAAATGTTACCTCCCCCTGGAGTGCGGGGGTTGGGGGGCAGTATGAGTGTAGGACAATGGAATGCAGAAAGGTATTTAATATAGGGAATTGTGTTCACATTAGTGTTAAAGGGGCTGGAGAAGTGGAAGGCAGAAGGCATTCGCTAGGCACGAGGTCACATAACAGCAGCTGTGTCCAGAGGGGAGGAAGTCTCCATCATCATCAGAACACCCTGGTCCACAAAGCCAATGCCAGAGTGGAACAAGAAATCTGGCTGCTGCAATGTTTGCGTCTGGCAGACCCTACCCATTGGACACCTTCATAGCAAGAACAGCGCTGTCTCACTTCCTACTTGCAAATCATGCACAAGTACATCTCCTCAGCAGAACCTAATGGCATCTAGCTCCCTTGTGCAGCAGAGTCTGGGAAATGCAGTTTAAGGCTTCCAGTTTCTGAATACAGGAAGGGGCCCTGAAAGAGGATGGGAGGAGGGAAGTCTGAACTATGGTAATAAATAGATTCCCCACATTCAGTGCCTTTAAGAATAAAAAACTTAGGAGCACCTGAGTGGCTCAGTTGGTTAAGCATCTGACTCTTGATTTTGGCACAGGCCATGATCTCAAGGTTCATGGGATCGAGCCCTGAGCTGGGCTCAGTGCTGACAGCACAAGTCCTGCTTGGGATTCTCTTTCACCCTCTCTCTGCCCCTCCCCACCTCAAAATAAATATATGAACTTCAAAAAAAAGAATTAAAAGTTTATTATTCAGGGGATGGTCCAGGGCAGGGGTGAGGCCAGTGGCAATCCTGCTCCATCAGTCATGAGGTGAGTCAGACTGTTGATGGCTTTTCTGCCTTCGACGTGGGGCCTCCGAGGTAGCCCTTGTGGCCACATCTTGGTCAGCTAGAGGAAGGACACAGCATGGAGGAACATGTGTGCTAAGATTTTGTGGGCGGGCCCGGAAGCGGCAGCATAGTTTCTGTTTGTGTCCCATTAGAAAAAATATGGTCTTAAGGACACAATTAATTGCAAGAGAGGCTGGAAAATGTCGGGTAGCTGGGCAAATACATGCCTGGTGCCTTTTCTAATCTGGAACATTAAAAACAGGGATGTTAGGACAACTGGCTGTCTCTTTTAATGGATGGGAAGGATGCCGATTTCCAATAGGTGATATCCAGCACGGGGATAGACAGTATCTCTTGCCAGTTTTTACTTCCATTACTTGCATGTGTGGTTTGAGTGAAATCAGCCCAGAAGGAGCTACACGTTTCATTACACAGCAACATGTGCATTTTTCCCTTGCTCCTCACAGAGTTAAAATGCATTTTCTGTGGTCAAGAATTAATACATCCCACTTCAGCTGTTTCCCTATGGTCAGTTGTGATGGTGTTGCAATTTTAATTTCCCTTGTCAGAATAAAAATCCCTCTGTTACACACACACACACACACACACACACACACACACACACAGTATTTTGCCTGCAATTACAGGTGCTGCCAACAGGTGGTAGTAATGTACTACTCAGACAAATGTTCTGCACTGAGGGCACATGGTCTTAGAAATAAAACAGAAATTTTCAACTGATATTCAGAAAAATAAACAGTGTCGTTTTTACAAAATAGCCACCCTTACAGAAAATCACTAAACCCTGTATTTTAAAACCTACCCTCCTCATTATGAGCACTGGGTGTTGTATGTAAGTGATGAATCACTGAGTTCTACTCCTGAAACCAATATTGCATTGTGTGTTAGCTAACTAGAATTTAAATAAAAAATTGAAAAGAAAAAAAAATAAAACCTAGCCTCCTCAAACCTACCTGTACACAGTCTCAGAAGCCAGATTACGTTTATGAAAGCATGGGTAAGATCCTATGTGTCCTAGGACTCCGTTAAATTCACGTTCTCCTTTCTAGTTTGATCCCTAGTTATTCTTACTCACTTACTGTGTCCTTTGGTCAAATCCTGAAAACAGACTCAAGTTCCTAACTCCCAGCTTTTGCTTTAGACATGAGAATCCTACTGCCTGAGAATCTTTCCCCTTCTCATTTTTCAAGGACCAGTTCTAACACTGGTTCTTCCATGATGCTTCCCACGATACTGGTATTGTGGTATAAGGGATCTCTCTTTCTATAAACTTTCTACCTCTCATATATCAAGATCATTACTCTCTCCCTTGTGGTCATTTGTCAAGGTCTCATATTTTCCAAGAGACTGAAAGTCTCAGCAGGGCAAGGGCCATATCTTACTTATCTTTGTACCACTGGACAACCCATAGGGCCTTTCTGTGTTTCTGACAACGAAAATCTTCATTGGTCAACTAAATCACTGACCAATGAAGACATACGTGCATGGGTGAAATAAAACAGTGCCTAAGGTACAAAGTTGCTACATCTCCCTTTGTAACTCATTTTTTTACCGGCCATGGCTTAATCTAACCCTGTTCCCAGATTTAGTTTGCAATGATTCTGATTGCTGCTATTAGCAACTTTGGGTAGAGAAATATTGGTGATCTTCAGTTTTTTGCTTATTTCTACATTTGTTTGTTGTGATAAACTGTGTATAACAAAATCTTACCATTTTAACCATTTTTAAAATGTACAATTAAGTGACAGTAATTACATTCAAGTTCTTGTGCAACCAACACCACCATCTATCTCCAGAATTTTTTATCTTCTTTTATTTATTTATTTATAATTTTTTTCAACGTTTCTTTATTATTGAAAGACAGAGAGAGACAGAGCATAAGCATGCGAGGGACAGAGAGAGGAGGAGACACAGAATCCGAAGCAGGCTCCAGGCTCTGAGCTGTCAGCACAGAGCCCAACGTGGGCTTGAACTCACAAGCTCTGAGATCATGACCTGAGCTGAGGTTGGGCGCTTTACCGAATGAGCCACCCAGGCGCCCCCAAATTTTCATCTTCTTAAAGTGAAACTCTGTACCCATTAAAGAATAACTCTCCATTCCCGCCTCCCCCAAGCCTCTGGTTACCTCTATTCGACTTTGTCTGTCTGAATTGGACTATTCTAAACACCTCACATAAGCAGAATCATACAGTATTTGTCCTTTTGTGTTTAACTTATTTTATTTAATATGATGTCTTCAAGGTACATCCATGACATGACGTCTGTCAAAATTTCCTTCCTTTTTAAGTCTGTATAATATTCCACTATACGTACACACCACATTTTCTTTATCCATTTATCCACCGACGGGCATTTGAGTTGTTTCAATCTTTTTGCTACCGTGAACAATACGGCTATGAACATCGGTGTATCAATATGTGTTTGAGTCTCTGATTTCAATTCTTTTGGGTGGATATCTAGAAAGAGAATGACTAGATCATCCGGTAATTCTATGTTTAATTTGTTTTGAGAACCACCATAGTGTCTTCCACCATTTTCCATTCTTACCAACAGCGCACAAGGCTTCCAATTTCTCCACATGCTCACCAACACTGGTTATTTTCTGTTTTCTGGTAACAGCTATCCGAATGGCTATGAGGTCGTATCTCATTGTGGTTGTTTCTACATTTTAAATGATGAGATACACTGGTTTAATTGTTTTGGATATTGACGGAAGAACAGTTTCTATTTTTCTCTCATCATCGATTCATTTGCAGGCAGACACATCTCAGGGCTGGGAAAAGGCTCTGTGGTCAGGCTGAGTCAGCAGCTCGAACCTGACTCTCATCACATACCCCTTCTTACTCTTCTGTGAAATGAGATGATGGGATTAACAGGAGGGGTTTCACCTCAAACTGCTGGATCCATCAAGGGGCATGAAAGTGTGAGCAGGAATTGCAGGGGGCCCGCATGGGCTATGATGACCTATGATGGCTGCACTGCATTGGAAAGTGACCTAGGAGCTGTGATGTGTGCGTGCATGTGTGTGTGCGTGTGTGTGCGTGCTTTAAACAGCTTTATGGAGATATAATTCACATACCACACAATTCACGCGCTTAAAGTGCACCCTACAATGGATGATAGAGACTTCCAGTTATGGAATTACTAAGTCATAGGAATAAAAGGCACAGTATGGGGAACATAGTCAATGACGTCATAACAATATTATATGGTGCCAGATGGTAGCTGTACTTTGAACACAGCATAACGTATAGCCTGGTTGAGTCCTTATGTTGTTCACCTGCAACCAATGTAACATCGTGTGTCAGCTATTCTCAAATTTTTAAAAATGTAAAAAAGTGTATACTACAATAGATTTGGTGTATTACATCATTAATTTTTTAAAAAATTATCTAGATACCATAAAATTTGCCATCTTAACCATTTTTAAGTGCGCAACTCAAGGGCACTAATTACATTCCCAATGTTGTGCAGCTGTCGCCACTACTTGTTTCCAAACCTTTTCCATTATCCCAAACAGAAACCCTTTGCCCATCATTAACTTCCCATTTCTCCTTCTTCCAGCCCCTGGGAACCCCCTAAACTCCTTTCCATCTCTGGGAACTTGCCTCTTCTAGATACTTCAAATGAGCGAAATCATACGACCAGACGATATTTGTCCTATTGTATCTGGCTTATTTCACTCGGCATAATGTTTCAAAGTTTCATCCATGTTGTAGCATGTATCAGAACGCCACTCCTTTTAATGGCTGGGTACGATTCCGTGTTATGGATAGACCACATTTGGTTTATCCATTCCTCTCCTGATGGACACTGGGGTTGTTTCCATGAGATTACCATTTGATGTGATCCATGCTGACCTCAGCCCCCCCTCCCCCACCCCAAGCCCCCTACCAAAGCTGCCCAACCAGAAGCTCAGGCAACACCAGGGCTCGTCCAACTTATCCAAGGCTGGCCTGGCCTCTGTTCAGATGGGGGGACACTGTCCAGAGTGGCTGCATAGAAAACCCGTTATCATTTTAAGAGACCATTTTCTCACCATGGGGCACCCCTGCAAATCCACTTGCGCTATACCTTTTTGATAGACATCGTCACTTGAAATGTGGAGGTTATTGTTGTCCTTCAGTTCCAGCTCACCCTTCCAAATCTGCCATATGCTACAGGATAGGGGTGGGGGTTGCAAACCACATTTCTACTTTCACATCAGGCTCTGCCAGTCGCGTGAACTGGAGAGACTAAGAAGCTGGAGCGAAAAGAAGAGGACTGGCTCCTTCCTGTTGGCCTCCTGTCCCTCGGAGCCCCCACCCAAGCATGGTTTCTCATCCCAGAAGCAGTTCCTACCTGAAGTAGGGGGTGCAACCGGGGGGGGGGCAGTGTTTTCAGTGGTTAGAGAATCAACTTCACGGCACCCCTATCCCACTTGGAGAACCAGCACCCGCTGGCGGGATCGCCCTCCTCCCAGATCTGCATCCCAGCCCCATGAGGTCCCTCTTACCAGCCCAGACACAGCAGTGCCAGCGGAGGAGGCTCCTTCCTCTGAGATGAGTTTCTGCTGCTCAGGGTATCCCAGTTCTTGGGTTTGAAAATACCTCTTCTCTTTTGTTCCCACCAGCCCTAGGAGCGGTAGGGGCTTCTTCAGTTACTTTTCAAATAATTTTATACCTACTTAACGGCTACTTGTACTAGATTCTCAGTTTGAATCCTTGGTTATGAGATGGCTTCTTCCCTGTCCTCTCCCAGCCCCCACACAACACACACTGACTGCGTGCGCGTAACGGGTTAGGGATACCACGATCCAGTCAAGACAGTGACTATCTCGTGGTGAGTTCTAGAGCAGGTCAGACCAGCGAACTGGGGGGTCTCCTCCAAAAAGGTTGAAGAAGAGCCACACACCTCTTGGGGATATTGGGACTGCAGGAGTTATTCCAGGTCAGGAAGCTTTTCTCTCTCTTACACGTGGAATATTGAGGGTCTGGGTGGGGTGAGCCAGGCGAGACAGTCCCAGGTGGTGAGGGAGAAAGTAGCTCCTGAAGAATTCATCAGACATTCATCTCTCTTTACTTCTGTGATACCCACGAGCCAAAATTCAGTTCTGTTAGGGAGGATTAGGGGGGGAGGCTGGTATCCACACAGGAATCAAATTCTAAGAAGGAGCAGTGACTCCCTGTCACTCGGGGTGTGTGTGGCAGCTCTAATTCATAAGAACTCCTCACCGGAGAAGATGAGTGCCTCCACCCCCAACCAGACTGACTTGACAACGGATTTGGGGCTTGAGACAAGAACCGTTGATGAATGCTAATTATTTATTAATTACAAAGGGAATCAGAGTAATCACAGTGGGGAAACCTGGCAGCCACCACCCTCTCCGAGTGACCCGTGTTGACGTCAACTCATAGCGGGACAAACTGACGTCATGTGTCCTGAGTATGGTGCACCGAGAAGGACAAACGTCACTTACCTAGTGCTTGTGTCAAACATGCAGAGCCTGACCCTCTTCAGCTCAAACCCAAATTGTGGCATCTCCTGCAAAGCAGCTGGCTTGCACTCCTCAAAAATGTCAATGTCGTGAAAGCTACTGAAAGTCTGAGGAATCTTCCAGAATAATGGGCACTAAGGGCATGTAGCAACTTCATGCCATACATAATTAGGGTTGGAGTTTGGGTCAGGGGAAATTTTCCCATAAAAAGCATTTTTAGGATGATTGGCAAGATTTGAATATAGACTATATATTAGATAATAGTGTTATATCAATGTGAACTTTAAAAAAAAATTCGACAGTTACTGTGTTTATGTCAGAGAACGTCCATGTTCTTGGGAAATACACAGTGAAGTGTTTGTGGGTGAAGGGGTTAATGTCTTCAACTAACTCTGACTGCTTAGGAAAAGTGTGGGGAAGGTGAATTTTAGGTGATAGGGAAAGAAAGAGGAGAGAGAGAGAAATAGGAAAGGAAATGAGGCAAAATGTTAACAGTCGGTCAATCTTGGTAAAAAGTTATTTCAACTGTGGAAGTTTTTGTACTATTCTTTCAACTTTCCTGTAAATTTGGAATTATTTCCTTGTTTTTTAAATATAATGTATTGGGGTGCCTGGGTGGCTCAGTCGGTAACTGTCCGACTTCAGCTCAGGTCATGATCTCATGGTTTGTGAGTTCAAGCCCCGCATCGGGCTCTGTGCTGACAGCTCAGAGCCTGGAGCCTGCTTTGGATTCTGTGTCTCCCTCTCTCTCTGCTCCTACCCCACTCACACTCTGTCTCTCTCTCAAAAATAAACATTTTAAAAAAATTAAAAAAATAAAATATAATTTATTGTCAAATTGGTTTCCATACAACACCCAGTGCTCATCCCAACAGGTGTTCTCCTCAATGCCCATCCCCCACTTTCCCCTCTTCCTTACACTCCATCAACCCTCAGTTTGTTCTCAGTATCCAAGAGTCTCTTATGGTTTGCTCCCTCCCTTTCTGTAAATTTTTATTTTCCCCCTTTCCCTCCCTCATGGTCTTCTGTTAAGTTTCTCAGGATCCTCATATGACTGATAACATATGATATCTGTCTTTCTCTGCCTGACTTATTTCACTTAGCATAATATGCTCCAGTTCGATCCACATTGCTGCAAATGGCCAGATTTCATTCTTTCTCCTTGCCAAGTAGTATTCCATTGTGTATACAAACCACCATTTCTTTATCCATTCGTCAGTTGATGGACATTTAGGCTCTTTCCATAATTTGGCTATTGTTGAAAGGGCTGCTATAAACATTGGGGTACATGTGCCCCTATGAATCAGTACCCCTGTATCCTTTCGATGAATTCCTAGCAGTGCTATTGCTGGGTCATAGGGTAGATCTATTTTTAATTTTTTTTAGGAACCTCCACACTGTTTTCCAGAGTGGCTGCACCAGTTTGCATTCCCACCAACAGTGCAAGAGGGTTCCCATTTCTCCACATCCTCTCCAGCATCTATAGTCTCCTGAGTTGTTCAGTTTAGTCACTCTGACCGGCGTGAGGTGGTATCTCAGTGTGGTTTTGATTTGTATTTCCCTGATGATGAGTGACGCTGAGCATCTTTTCATGTGCCTGTTGGCCATCTGGATGTCTTCTTTAGAGAAGTGTCTCTTCATGTTTTCTGCCCATTTCTTCACTGGATTATTTGTTTTACAGGTGTGGAGTTTGGTGAGTTCTTCATAGATTTTGGATAGTAGCCCTTTATCCAATATGTCATTTGCAAATATCTTCTCCCATTCTGTCGGTTGCCTTTTAGTTTTGTTGATTGTTTCCTCTGCAGTGCAGAAGCTTTTTATCTTGACGAGGTCCCAAAAGTTCATTTTTCCTTTTAATTCCCTTGCCTTTGGAGATGTGTCGAGTAAGAACTTGCTGTGGCTGAGGTCAAAGAGGTTTTTTTCCTCTGCTATTTCAAAGCAAATGACACACAAAAATCAAGAATTGGCTGAAATATGAAGCAGCCTCCAGCCTATAAGACATTTGCTATCCCCTCATGGCCTCCTCCCTACCGTGCTGTTCTCACTCTGGACACGATAGGAACTGGGTAACAAGGAGGTGGAGATGGGGGAGCTTAATGGTATAAGGGGGAGAAGAAGAAAAGAAAGGAACCAACCCAGTTCACCTGCCCAGGATGGCTTCCAGCCTGAAGCAGCTCAGAGCTGCAGTTGGTGGTTGAGGAGAAGGGTTAGCGGCACATCATGGCTGGAATTGTGAGCCACATGTGACATAGACATCGGAATATCTGGAAGGAGACGGTGTGTCACCTAAAGTGACGGTCCAGCTCCTGAGGCCTGCAGGAACTTCCACCAAGGGCAGGGGAAGATTATTACCGCTAACTATGCAAAGGAATGGCGAGATGCCAGAGATCATCATGTCCCCTCGGTGAGTTCCCACTGCTGGCCAGGAGAAGGAAGTTGTTCCAGTTGAGAAAAATTGCTGCTTCTTCACACTCACCACATACTTCCTTCTGGAAGCCCACACTGATGAGAGTTCTCTCGCCTGCTGTAAACTGCTTGGATGATGGGCTAGAAAGATCTGTTAACTCCTCAGTTCCCAAGTGTCTCTCATCAGGGCTTCCTATAGGCACTTGAGTGGCAGCTGGTGGGGACAGAGGAAGGAGGGAACAAAGAGGTGGACTGAGGTGGGGACAGGAGGTAGACATACTTCACCCCTCCTGCTCGCTGCCTCATGCTGGCATGGGTTGCTGATTTTTACTTATACAGTTATTTCCTGCATGGTTTGAAGGTCCTCGGAAAGCAAACATGTCCCCCCAGTCTTCCTCCTTGTTGGATTTCATCTCTGTGGTTATTTTCTTCACCTTAGAAGAACTTCCAAAGGGCTTCTAACACCCAGGATAGCCCGAGGGTCACTCACAGAGACAGAGGCAGGAGGAGGGAGGGGCCGGGAGATAGGGATGAGGTTCTGCCCTGCCTCTGCTTGGCCAAATGACCTTGGATTTATCACTTCACCGCTATTGGCCTCAATTTGTCTCATCAGTGGTCTCAGGCCTTTCCAGTCTGTGAGTCATCGGTCATCTTTGGAGAAATCGTTGGAGAGCTTTAAGTAGTTCTATATGAATCAGGGTGCAAGCAAGAAACAGCACACACACACGGTGGTATTTGTGACAAGTTCAGCAGGAGACAGCTTACAAGGTATGGGCCGGGGGAAGCATACCACAAGGACGAGTGCAGCGTCCCTGGGCTGGCAATAGTGGGGGACGCCATTACCACCCTCAGGCCTAAGGGCACAACGTGGCCTGGGTGGAGACGACACCTGACTCCGGCTGATCTGGTGGGACTCCAGCCTGCAGCTATCTCCAGAGAGGGATCAGGGGAACACAGGGTCTGACCTCCCACCCCTAGCTCCCTCTCACTTCTGGCCCCATTGACTGAGGACCAGGGGAAGACAGAGAGCATGGGAGCCCCTCCAAGCAGGCCTCCCAGGTCAGCATCCTGGGCACAGAGCAGGTAGATGGGGGTGGGGGGCAGAGTGGGGATGCAGACGGAAGACATCCAGCACCAGCCACCCTTCTGACTTCTAGTTTTTACCCTTGTCCTTTGTCCAGTTGAAAAATGTGCACCCCCAACAGAGGACTGTTGCATCCACACAACTCCTGAAACAGAATGCTATGGGCACCAGTGACAGTCACAACAAAGTTTATTGCAATGAGAGGCAAGGCCAACCGATCGGGACCGACACTCTTGGCCAGAGTGCTGTCTGGAACAGCAGGGCTACAGAGTTTTTATAGCCGACCATCTTATCATCACCTGGGAACAGAACAAAGAAATAGTTCCCAGATGGGGGTGGAAACAGTTCAGACATGCCCTTGCCCCAATCCAATCAAACATGAACCAGTTGATTTTCCTTGAACTTTTGTTCCCTTGATTGATAGGACAAGGCTGTTATCTCTTAATCTACAGTGTTAAAGCAAAGCTGTTATTTCTTAAGGCTACAGGTTAACCCTATACTACAATTTAACCCTTACAAGGACCACAAAAAGTCCCCATCAGTTACTGTAGTGTTGTGGGGTGATATCAATTCAGCCAGACCCCCACTTGAAACCTAAAATATTAGCCACCACCCGTGCCCTTTGTATTAGGTAACAAGGAAAAGAAGAGCAGGGAAAGTTTCCTGATTATAGCAGGTCACAAATCCGAGTTGATAACCATAGCTGCCTTCTGCCCTCAGGCTTCTGTGTTCCCCTTTATCCTATGCCAACTTCAGGTAGAGTGATCACCTGAGACTTCATTCTGGAGGGATCTGAGTCCTTAGTGATTCTCTTTCCAATGTCCAGGACTTCTGGACAAGAAAGTACTGAGAAGTATCCTAGTGAATTTTCTGGGAACTGCAAATGCAATTGCAGCCCCCATTAGGTGATTTGCCTCGTGGATATTGGAGCCAATAACCCAGGCCAACACAGCGATCCCCCTCCTTCTCTGCCTGTAGGTTAGGCACCGTGAGAATCCCTAAGAAACATCCCTCTCTTGGCTCCCTGGGTGAACCATTTCCCCCTTCGATGCTGTATCAGTCAGAATCCCACCAGAAAAACAGAACAAGGGGCGCCTGGGTGGCTCAGTCGGTGGAGCTTCCGACTTCGGCTCAGGTCATGATCTCCCTGTTTGTGGGTTCGGGCCCCGTGTCGGGCTCTGTGCTGACAGCTTGGAGCCTGGAGCCTGCTTTGGAGCCTGTGTCTCCCTCTATCTCTGCCCCTCGCCACCCCCTCTCAAAAATAAATAAACATCAAAAAAAAAATTTAAAGAAAAAGAAAAACAGAACAAGTAGGTTATAATATTATGAGATTTATCGCAAGGAATTGGCGAAACGAGTGTGGAGGCCGACAAGGTGAGCCTGAGCCCCACAGGGCACGCCAGCGGGAAGGGCGGGCTGGAACTTTGGACAGGAGCTAATAATGTCTCAGTTCACAGGGGAGTTTCTTCTTCTGCAGGGAAACCTCAGCTGGGCTCTTAAGGCCTTTCGACTGATTGGATCAGGCCCACCCAGATTACTGAGGATAACTTCCTTTACTTGAAGCGAACTGATTGTAGATGTTAATCACCTCTACAGAATACACAGCAACACCAAGGCTTGTGTTCGATTAAATCATGGGGCTAGAGCCTGGCCAAACTGACACATGAAACCGACCATCACAGGCACTGACAAATTCCTCCAACTCCAAGAGGAGAGGGATGGGAAGGAAACTCCCTTTCAGAGGGTTACATAGTTATAATAGTGGAAGGGGTGCTCTCGTCTCCACCCCCTGGCTTCCCAGCCCAATGCATTCTGGTTAAGCGGAAGATGGCCCCATATAGTGGCTCTCCTTGAAGGGGTGTGGGACAGTGGCTCTCCTTGAAGGGGTGTGGGACAGGGGCAGACAGCACTGTGACCTCCAGCCTGTCATCTCTCAGCTAACACTGTCCCTGAGCCTCCAGTAGGCCATCCACTGTACTGTTAAGCCAGAAACTTTGAGTGATATGGCATTTGGGCACTAGCCCATTTCTTCCCGCCCCCCTGCCAATGTAGGCATACAAAAGGGGAAATTTTTTTTAATGCTTATTTATTTTGAGAGAGAGAGAGAGAGAGAGAGAGTTCGTGTGCACGAGCAGGAGAGGGGCAGAGAGAGGGAATCCCAAGTAGGCACCATGCTGCCAAAGCAAAGCCTGACGCAGGAGCTCGAACTCACGAACCGCGATATCATGACCTGAGCCGAAATCAAGAGCACCACAAAAGGGGAGATTTTGCTAAGAGATACATTGGTCCCTTAGAGGGTAGAGCTGGTTTTTTTTTTTTTTTTTTTTTCCCATGCTTTCCGCAGTCATGCTTTCCACAGGATGTCAAAGGATGCGCCAAATCTTAGCAAACCAAAAAAATGTTCTCCCTGCCTCGTAGGTAATTGCATTTCAAGACTGGAGCTTCGGATCTTCTCGAGTGCCATGAGGCGTTTCATGAAACTGCAGAAAGGACAAATTGTTGGTGCCTTGTCCAAAGAAACACCAGACTCTGTTCGTCTGGCCGCACATTGGGCTGATGGCGCAAAAGTAAATTTCAGCAAATCTCTTTCACTCTAGAAACTTCTTACCAAAGAAAATGGAAAGATCTTAACCCGTTGATCGTCCTGCATTTCAGGGGTGTGATGTTCCTCTTGGGGATATTGATGCTTTTGTAATGGAAGTTCGTGGTCAACTTTCAGTTTCCTCAAAGCACGTAGAGGCACTTCCTGAGACTTCTGACTTAAGAGAACTAAGAGACAGCCCCCTTAGCCCTGTGCCTGGAACACGGCTGTCATTCTTGCCTGCCCCAGGACAAGATGCTGGCCTGTTGCAAAGTCATATTTTCAGAGTCTGGGACCTGAAGAATGTGCTTTTAATTTGGGAAGACATTAAGGGTGGGGATGGAGGAGAAGATTATAGCAAAATCAGAATGTTATGCTCATCATCAAAACCTGTTTGATGATCTTTGAAGGGGCCACGAGGAGCCCCGCACAGGATGAACGGCACCTGACTTGTTCTATGCTCTGTGGGCGTCGTGACAAAAGCTCACAGTTTTTATTTTATTTTATTTTTTTTAAATTTTTTTTCAACGTTTATTTATTTTTGGGACAGAGAGAGACAGAGCATGAACGGGGGAGGGGCAGAGAGAGAGAGAGACACAGAATCGGAAACAGGCTCCAGGCTCCGAGCCATCAGCCCAGAGCCTGATGCGGGGCTCGAACTCACGGACTGCGAGATCGTGACCTGGCTGAAGTCGGACGCTTAACCGACTGCGCCACCCAGGCGCCCCAAGCTCACAGTTTTTAAAAAGTTGCTTTTTTTTTTTTTTTTTTTTTCAACGTTTATTTATTTTTGGGACAGAGAGAGACAGAGCATGAACGGGGGAGGGGCAGAGAGAGAGGGAGACACAGAATCGGAAACAGGCTCCAGGCTCTGAGCCATCAGCCCAGAGCCCGACGCGGGGCTCGAACTCGCGGACCGCGAGATCGTGACCTGGCTGAAGTCGGACGCTTAACCGACTGCGCCACCTAGGCGCCCCAAAAGTTGCTTTTTTGATAAGACTGCTCGAGAACTTCAAAAAAAAAAAATCACTAGAAAACGGCAACAAGATTTTCTCAACTTTTTTTTTTGTTTTTTTCACAAAATCTGTAACTTAAACTTTCCTAGGTTAAAACTATCTCTGTGCTTTAAAACTGTTATCCCCGAGAAAGAGAGGTTTAACCTGTGCCATCTAATGGGCCTCAGAGTGCATAAAATGATGGGCGTTTTGGACATGGGTACCCACCTCATGAAACCAGCTGCCAACACAAGCCTGTGGTTATAAAGTGGACGGGCATTTTTGGAGAGCTGGAAACAAATTCTTGCAAGTCTAAAAACTTGCTGCTGATAGGGTTCTCTACAGGAACGGAAGAGAGACAGAGACATACAGAGAGACAGAGACAGAGATTTTAAGAAACCTGAGTCTTTGCTCTTAGGGCCTTCAACTGATTGGATGAGGCCCACCTACATTATAAGGGTCATCTACTTTACTGAAAGCCTTCTGATAATAAATGGTAATCACATCTAGGGGCCCCTGGGTGGCTCTGTCGGTTGAGCATCTCACTCTTGATTTCAGCTCTGGTCATGGTCTCACAGTTCGTGAGATTGAGCCCCTCATCGGGCTCTGCTCTGCGTTAGGCATGGAGCCTGCCTAAAATTCTCTCTCTCTCTCTCTCTCTCTCTGCCCCACCCCATTCAAAAAAATGTTAATCACATCTAAAATGTAGCTTCAAAGAGACGTCTAGACTGGTGTTTAACCAGACAACCAGGCCTCCCAGCCCAGCCAAGATACATACGAAATTAACCTCCACAGTTAGGAAACATTCCATGTTCAAATGCTTTTGCTGAGACGATATTCAGCTCGGTGTGCTCACCTTGGACTGATGTCTGACATCAGGGTAATGTGGGCCTCCTAAGAGAAGAGCTGTGATTTCAAAGTGAATTTTCTTTTGACTCTATTCAGTTTTATCACTACATATAAGAAAAAGCAGGATATCCTAAAGGCTGCAGGCAGTTCAGAGAAGTATTAGCAAAGGAGGAAACAGAAAGAGTAAAAACATCCCACTGTATCACTGGACAGAAAGACACATACCATTGCCACACAATATTAAATATAAATACTTAAGTAGTCCTGTCGTGTTTCTGTTTTCCTTCTAAAAGTCTTACATTTATGGGGGCGCCTGGGCGGCTCAGTCGGATAAGCATCCGGCTTCGGCTCAGGTCATGATCTCATGGCCCGCGAGTTTGAGCCCTGCATCGGGCTCTGTGTTAACAGCTCAGAACCCAGAGCCTGCTTCGGATTCTGTGTCTCCCTCTCTCTCTGCCCCTCCCCTGCTCACGTTCTGTCTCTGTCTCTCAAAATAATACATAAACATTAAAAAAATTGTTAAAAATAAAGTCTTACATTTATGTATCTTCATATAGCCTACAAAATGTAAATACCCAGTAGAATTAAAATAAATTGCTGTATCAGAGGACAGAAAGAAACAAGATCAAAGTACTGTTGTATTTTCTCACATATATTATTTGTTTAATCAGTCCTACTAATTACTATTAATTCACTAGTCTTACTGTGGTTTTGTTTTCATAACATCGTTTATGTAACAAGAAAGTAACAGAATAATACATAATTTCAGGTACTTATTTTTTATGTTTTCCCCCTTTTCTCTCTCTCTTTTTTTTTTAATTGAAGTCTGGCTGACACACAATGTTACATTAGTTTCGGGTACAACATAGTCACTGGACAAGCCTCTACCTTATGCTGTGCTCACCACGTGTGTACCTATCATCTGTTACCATGCGACACTATTACAATATCATCGATTATATTCCCTTTGATGTACCTTTTTATTTTTCATGTGTTCATGTTAAAGGAGTAATACACATGTATCTGAATATTTGCTGTGCATTATGTTATTATGGGTGGTGATTGCTCTTTAGTCTTTAGTTGGTATTCTTTATTCTTACGTGGCTTTGTCCCCGGTTGGCTTTCTACAAGGCTGGTCATCCTCCCTATTGGCCAAACCCAGCCAGGAGCCAGAGGATAAGGGAGCCCGTGGACGGAACCCATGTGGATGCAGAGCCCAGAGCAGAGTAGAGGTGACGTGAGGGGGATGTGGAGGAGGAAACGGACACCCTCTCAGTTTCCCAGCATAAAAGATGCAGAACATATACCGGTGTAATCCCAGATGCCCGGGGCCACCGACAGCATGGCAACATCGGCAGATCTGGGAAATGGAGTGCACCGGTTTCCCAGGAGAAACCAGGGTTTTCTCAGGGTGGCTTCCCAATCTCTTTCCAAGAGACGATGGCATTGTTGATGCCCCAAGAGCGTCAGCTGAGTGTGACTTTTCATTCATGTGCTGACCATTAAAGTGTACAGTAATAACAAATTTTTAAAAGTGCGTAGTAATCCTGTAGTTCAATTTTCTCATATGTAAAATGGGAAACACAAAGCATGGATTTATTGTGGGACCACGGATAGCAGATATAAAAGAGCCTTATAAAACTTAGCGGTTAAGTCATTTCTTGGCATTTCTCTCTTCTGCCTTTCAGGCCACCGGAACCTTTCAAAAAATCCTAATTCTCTGAAGTTGGATATTTGTTTCAAACCAAGCAGTGATAACCACCATAATAATAGCAGACATTTATTGAGGGCTGACCATGTGCCAGAATCTGTGGGAAGTGCTTTTATATGGAGTATTTTATTTAATCCTCATAATAACGTTAGGAAGTTATACAACTGATATATTTCATGATGAGGAAAATAAGGCTTTAAAGCATTAGACAACTTGGCCCAAGTTTCCATAACTAGTAAGTAGTAGATCCGGGATTTGACCTCAAGCAAGCTGACTCGGCCCACACTTTTGAGCACTTTGTAAGCCAAGCTAACAAGCAGGCAACTATTCCCTGTAGGGAGATTTTCGATATGATATTGTAGAACGGTGATAAGACATGTATACAGCAGGGATATTAAACTCCATCAAGATTCACGCTTTGAGCCTTCCATTGGCATCAACACAGACTAACGATAGATTTTTTTTTTTAATTGCCGAAAGAGATAACATCTCCGTGATTCAGAACCACAAAACAGAAAACAGGACCGAAGCTACCAGCCTGCTGGAGGAGGCAGGGAGCTTACTGGCTGAAACTCCAAATAGCTCATGCAAAGCAGGGATAGAGTCAGAGATGGGATGCAGCTCTCCTTATAAAGAGGATGAAACATGTTTCTATCCACCACTGCTTAAATCGCAGAGGCACACACGCCTATTAAAATGAGGAAAAGCAAAGCCTTGCAGCCAGGATCTGGGCATTTTACCAAATGGCTCAGTGACTATGACTACAATATCCCCAGTTATCTCCTTAGGATGGACACTCTGAAAATCCACCAGAAGATGTGGTTCTGAACAGCAGATCATAGGGGGCAGGTGAAAACAACAACCCCCCTGCCCCTGCAACCCCAACCCCCGCCCAAAAGAGTATAGTGAGTATAGAGCCACTCCAACTGCAATAAAATGAAACAAAACAGAAATAAACTCATTCTTGATGAGTTCACACCAAATCGACAAAGTCAATGGTCAGGAGATGAAATCACTTTACAGAAAATAAAAATAATAGTATCATCTGAAAAAGATTTTTAAAATTATTACACTGAATATATTCTAAGAGTTAAAGGAAGAAGTAATAGAGATGAAGAAGATACAAAATTAAGGATTTGAGCCAGGCAAAAACAGAAAACGAACAGACAGGTATGAAAAAGAACCATTCAGAAATCCTAGAGCTAAAGCAGCTTATCACTGAAATTTAGAAAGCTTAATAGGGCAGGAGAAACTCTAGATTGGATGGCTAAAGAGAGATTTGATGAACTGAAAGATCACAATGGAGGAGTTCACCCAGAAAGAAGCTCAGAGGGATAAGTTGTCTGAACGGCCAACATTATGAGATGTTTGATTAGTCTCAGACCGCATTTTTAAAAAACAGCTAGATACTGGTTACAAGTCAGTCCTAACACAAAACAAGACAAATGTTGAAAATATGGGATATGAAAAGTTACCATGTATAAAAGGTGGCCAAAATGCTGTACTAGGGTTCTTCAAAGACACAGAACCGATAGGATATATATGCATATGTACATGTACCTGTACATGTGTATGTGTACGTATATATGTATGCATGTATATGTGTATGTATATGTATATACATGTATGTGTGTATATGTATGTACATGTATACATGTATATCTATATGTATGTGTACATATGTATACACATATGCATGCATGTGTGCACATATGTATGCATGTATATGTGTATGTGCATATATGTATATGTGTATTGCATGTGTACACATATGTGTATACATGTATATCTATATATGTATATGTATATATGTATGTGAGAGTGTATATATATATATAAAGAGATTTATTACACAGAATTAGCTCACATGACCATGGAGGCCGACAACGATCAAGATCTGCAGGGTGGGTTGGCAAACTGGCGACCCAGGAGCGCCGATGCTGTAGTTCTAGTCTGAAGGGCAGCAGGCTTGAGACCCAGAGAGATTAGATGTTTTAGCTCAAGTCCAAAGGCTGGGAAAAGCCAATGTCTCACTTCGAAGCCCATCAGGCAGGAAGAAGGCTCTCTTACTTGGAGGAGGCTCAGTATTTTGTTTTATTCAGACCCTCAACTAATTGGACGTAGCCCACATCAGGAACTGTGGGCTGCTTTGCACAGTCTACCGATTCAAATGTTAAGCTCATCCAGAAATACCCTCGCAGACATACCAAGAATAATTTTGATCAAATATGTAGTTACCCAGGGCCAGTCAAGTTAACATGAAATGAACCACCACACGTGTCTTTGGGTAATGTACCAGGCACAGCATCCTGGTCAGTCAGGGAAATAAAGAGAGGAGATGCCCCTTCTTTGTGGCCACATAGGAGAATGGATCGTAAGGATGGGGTCTCTAGGTGCAGATGTCTGAGATTCTGGATGCTATAGCAGAAAACACATTTTCTTTGAAGCCAGAGAGACCTGGATGGGACTCTCTCCCCCTACCAGCTGTGTGACCTTGGACATGTTACTCAATTCCTCTGAGCCTCAGTTTTCTAATCTTTTAAAACAGAATAATAACAGTACCCACCTCAAAGGGATACTGAGAAGCCTTTACAAGATGATACATAAAATCCTTAGCAAAATACCCAAATGATAATAGCTCTCCAATGGTCAGCACTGGGATGCGGACAGCTCACCCATCTCTGGCCACAGCTGGACCCACCCTCATCATGCCCAGGGAGGATTGTGCAAAGGAAGGATCTGGGATATGAGATCCAACAGATTTGAGTCTAACCCCTGCTCTGCCTCCTACATCTTAGCTATGAGTGGTGGAGTCCCATCACCCTCCCCCCCCCCCATTTATACTCTGAGTGTTTCCTTCCCATCTACCAACTGAGGCTAGCACACCCACCTCTGGAGAAGTGTTTCTGAACTGGGGGCAACTTTTCCCCCGGGGTGACATTTGGCAATGTCCAGAGACATTTTTGATGGGCACAGTCAGGCTGGGGTTTGCTACTGGCATCTAGTGGGTAGAGTTTAGGGAGGCACCTCAACATTCCACAAAGCACAGAACAGTCCCCCACAACAAGAACCATGTGGCTTAAAGTGTCAGTTGTGCTGAACTGGAGAAACCCTGGGATAGAAAACTTAAATGAAACCATGTTTATAAAAGGCTTGGGTTGGGGCGCCTGGGTGGCTCAGTCGGTTGAGCATCGGGCTTCAGCTCAGGTCATGATCTCACAGCTCATGAGTTCAAGCCCCGCGTCGGGCTCTGTGCCGACCGCTCGGAACCTGAAGCCTGCTTTGGATTCTGTGCCTCCTTCTCTCTCTGCCCCTCCCCTGTTCATGCTCCATCTCTCTCTCTCTCTCTCTCAAAAATAAATAAACATTAAAAAGATTTTTTTAAATAAAAAAATAAATAAAATAAAAGGCTTGGGTTAAGAGATAAAAATTAAGGCTATCATCATCATCATCAGTCATCATCACCATCACAGAAAAGTGCACAGATAGATGGCATGTGGGTTTCTGCCTCCCTCCTCCTCCGCCTCCCCACTCCTTCCCTCCCTTCTTCCCCCTGGCTGGTTGCTAACAAGGACAGGAAATGTGCCTGCTCCCAGCAGCGTTCCTGGGCTCAGGACCCAGGAGGAAGGAACCGACTCACGATCTCCCATAAAGGTCTGCTGGCTGTAGGTTCCACATGCCACGTTCCGGAATGCGGCTTCCAAGCAGCCACACCCAGAACACGTTCCAGCTCTCTCTGCAGACCCACACTTCTAGAGCTCCTGTGCTGACTTGGCCGGAACCTTGGACCTGGAGGCCTCTGTGGCCAACCCCAGCCCCCAGACGGGGCTCTTCCACACGGGCTCCCACCCCACCACCTCCAAGCTCAGCCCTTGGCCATGACCCCTTCCTGAAATCTTAAAGGAGGTTCTTCGTTACAACTACGTATATGCTTGTTTGTTGTGCAGACACTGTAGGAGGAGGGGACGGCCAAGGAGAAGAGCTAAGGGGACAGGAGAGCAACGTCCAGCCCCTCCCGGAGGGCTGCCCCACGCTCTAGACCCCCATCCCTGAGATTTCCCGGGTCGCGAGGTGTTCCTCCCACCTCCGCGAGGGAGGCCGGGGGCAGCAGCCGACCACACAGAAGAGAGGCCCAAACAGAAGTGTTCTTGGCCAACACGTACGTACGAGCTGCGGCCTGCTCTCCGAGCCCTCCCCCTGGAGCCGGGCGCTCACGATCCTGTCCGCGGCGGGATTCAAAAGGCAAGGGCAACAGAGACCACCCCTCAGACGGAGCATGGCTGCTTTTCATTTGTTCAGCCCCCGCGGAGAAAAGTCTAGGCGCAAAACTTTCCCCCAGGGGCTGCAGACCTCCCCTTTGAAGTGGTTCCCGGACAATAATACTGTAACTTCAACAAAGCCAGCTCTTCTCTGGCGGAGCATATTTTCTCCTGGAGAACCACAACTGGGGCAAGGCTTCCTCCCCAGAACACGCTTTCCTGGCCTGCCATGGGTGGAACTTTTTTTTTTTTTTCCATAAGAAAGCCGTAAACACAGAGATACCAAAGAGTTAATGTGCGTTTTTTTAAACCTCCTTCCCAATGCCCGCTCTCATTCCTGCATAAAATCCTCATGTCCAGACATCAAATCAGTAAGCCCTGTTGCCTGTCAGAGAATACAATGTCAGGCCATTAGTATGTTAATAAGTCCGGAGGGCGACAGGTGGCCTACTAGACAGCTCAATTAAGCTGCTCATTAAACACACGCTAACGAACAGCCCAGGCAGGGCCTGAACAGCACCATTCTGTAATGACATGATGTCAGAGTGAACAAATGAGGAAAAATAACAAAAACATTACAGCAGGGACAGACGCCACTAATAAGGACCCCTCGCACTACATCAGCCCGCAAATCAATGAGCCACAGGGATCAAAAAACTCGACCCAACATTCTCAGGAGACTGAATGCAGCAAGATTTTTTTGGTCAGTACTTAACAAAAAAAAAAAAAAAAAGAGAGAGAGAGAGAGAGAGAGAGAAAGAAAAAAGCAAAAAAAAAAAAAAAAAAAAAAAAAAAAAAAAAAAACCAACCCCCAATCCTAAAATGATCGCAGAATATCACAAATAAACTGTTAAAAAAAATTAAGAGCCAAAGTGTGACGGGGGGCTAATCGCAAAGTCTGAGAAATTTGTATTGTTGAGTTTGAATGGAAATCATCATTTAATGGGATCATCGTTTACATTTGATTCGCATCTTCTTTCTTTTTTTTTTTCTGTTTTTGAAAGCCCACAGGTTCACATCATTTACCTGCTCTGCTCTACGGCCAGCTTAAGGGCACAGAGGAACATGAGAGAGTGTGGAGCCAAGTTTCTTAGGTGAAGATTCTTCTTATTATTTTAAAAGCAGGGATTTCCAGCAGTTGCTAGAAGTTTCTCTCATTTTCAAGTAAGGGGCTTCCTGAATAATAAAAAATCAAATCGCCACCAGGCCTGGCTCTGACGTTGGAGGCACATAATGCTAAACTAATAGGCTGGTTTGCCATTAGAAGGTCGTGACCTTGGCTCTTATCTTTTGTCAAGTTAGCAGCTGACACCTCCTCTGTGAGTAGACTTCCTTCAAGCCTCATCCTCCGGGGTGGCGTGGCAAGCTGAAGGCAGGCAGGCAACACATAACCTTGGCTTTCGGCTGCTTTTCTGGAGCTGAAGTGGAGATCCTAGGAAGCATGGTCCTTTCCACGTGGGTGGAGCTATCTCTGTCCAAATCCGTGGTCCCCATCTTTGACCGGCGCAGACTTTTACCTGTGTGTGTGTGTCCCTGAGCAGGTCACTTGACCTCCCTGGAACTCTGTGTCCTTATGTATAAAGTGCGACGGCCCTGGGTATTCTCTCCACCCTTCCATTCTAAGAGGGTCTCCAGGACAAAATACGCGTGAAGATGCTCATGCTATTTGTCATTTGCTTAGAAAGACAAAGCCAGTTCCTGAAAACAATCAAGAACCTCCTTCCCAATGAGAATTCATTGGGAGAACCTCCTTCTCCCAAAGAGAATTCAAGAACAAGTATAGTGTGCCACTCGGAGGTACAATGAGAATTCAGACAATAGGGGTTGGTAAGGGCTCTGTGTCAGTTCCCCCAAAATCTGCCGGCCCGAGTAGACTGGAGTGAGCAGGGAGGAGGGGGCTTCTGCTGGTCCTTGAAATGCAAGACCCTGAGGAAGGGCACGAGGTAGCCTAGGGCAGTTGCCTTTTTGCACACACACTCCTATCAATAAAAGTAACTCAGGTCATACTCCAGATATGTGTCTTTATTTTATTAAAAAGCATATATTACTACAATAATATATTATTGACATATATAATATATATAAATATATATAAATATATAAAAATCTATGGCACAATAAGGCAATTGTAAATGGCGAGATTAAAAGAAAAAAACCCAGAGGGGTGCCTTGGGTGGCTCAGTTGCTTAAGCGTCTGCCTTCGGCTCAGGTCATGATCTCAAGGTTCGTGAGTTCGAGCCCCGCGTCGGGCTGTCTGCTGACAGCACAGAGCCTGCTTTGGATCTTCCGTCCCCCTCACCTCTGCCCTTTGCCTTTGCTCTCTCTCAAAAATAAACAAATATTAAAATCAAATCAAATCAAATAAAAACCCAGAAGTCCACACATCTTTTCTCTGCTTTCCAGAGGATAGATCACACTGGACAGCCCCTGGGGATACACACACCGCAGTCTGGAAACCGCTCTTCTGGGTGTGAGGTGGGAGGAGAAATGAGATCAAAGGACAAGCATGAAGTGCACGTGTTTGCGTGAGTGTGCCCGTGTGTGTGCGCGCACGCGTGCGCGTGCACACGCGGGGGTTGGGCAGTACGTGATCAGACCTGCCTCACGGATGCAAGATGGGGCCTACAAAGCAGGAAGACATCGGGTGGGATGTGGCAAAGCCCCAGGAGACAATAATGTGCAAGGACGCAGGTGAGGGGGAGCTTGGTGAGTTTGGGGGCTTGGGGGGCACAGCCACCTGGCTTTTTGTCTTAGTGATGCTAAGGTACATCCTAAGGCTGGCAGGCGTGACAGCATGCGACAATCCAGCAGACGTTTCCTGAGGTTCCCTCTTGGCCCAAGGAACTGTGGGCAATACAGTTGTCTGTCCTGACAGACAGAAACCGAGAAGATTTCATTCCCACGCCGAGGGAGTTTACAGTTCGGTCATTCGACTCAGCACATTTATTCAGGAACTTCTGCTTGCTAGTCTGTGTCCCTAGGTGCTGGGAATAATGGCAAATGACATAAGCTTGGTCCCAGCCCTCATGAGCTTATGGTCAAGTGGGAGAGACAGGCCTATTATTTAACTAGCTGCATTTCAAGCCAGACTGTGATAACTGTGGTGGCAGGGGAGGGAACAAAGACTTGTAGGAACATAGATGAGGCTGTGATTAATTCAGTCTGTAAGAATCAAAGGGAATTCCTGGCCCCATTAGGCGCTCTAGACCAGCACTATCCAACAGAACTTTCTGCGGTGATGGAAATGTTCTCTATCTCTGCCGTCCAATATGAGGGCCACATGTGGCTGTTAAGCACGTGAAATGCGGCTAGAGTGACTGAGAAGCTGAATTTTTAATTTTAATCAACCAAAATTTGAACAGTCACATGTGGCTAGTGGCTACCATATTGGAACAGCACAGATGTAGGAGGTAGTGGGTGAAATGACTGGTGGTGACTTTTATGTGGAATGACATGTCTTCTTTCTTAAAACCTGTACTTTCCCTCTGCCCAGGGTGATGACATTCTAGACTTGGGGGAAATACTTAGCTGTTCCCTCGGTAATGCTAACCGGTCCCCCCCCCCCCCAGGGATAGTTATGAAGTCACACACAGTAGGTGTACTGATTGATGCTGGCATAGACATACTGATTGGTGGAAAATGAAAAATAACTTTAAATTTAGAACTTCTTTCCACCTCTTCTCCCCCAGTCTGAGTTCAAAGCTCACCTCTGGCAATAGTATTTGGACTTTCCTTACAACATCACCATCTCCGAAAGCTTGGAGAGAACCCTGAAAGCAGTACCAGCTGGCCCACCAGGGGGGCAGCGCGTGTGTCTCAAAATGGCTCGCACACCTCAGGATCTCTTGGACATGCTGGGCAGCTGTTGTCTTCTTGGAAATGGGGAGAACCATTTAAGTCCTACTTCAGAGTCTCCCCTCTTTTCTTTCCTTCATTACTGTTTTAGATAATCTAAAGCAAGTGGAGAAGTGGAGAAGCAAATTTTTCTTTATATGTGAAAGTGAAGTTAATTAAATGACAATGGATATTGGAATGGGCTTTAGTTTTATTTTTGTTTGCTTGTTTTCTTAATTTTCCTTATTTATTTTGAGAGGGAGAGAGCACACGTGCATGTGCACACACACATGCTTGAGTGAGGGGCAGAGAGAGGGAGAGAGAGAATCCCAAGCAGGCTCCTTGCTGTCAGGGCAGAGCCCAACACAGGGCTTGAATCCACCAACTGTGAGATATGACCTGAGCTGAAATTAAGAGTCTGACACTTAATCCCAGGAGCCCCATCATTTGCTTATTTGATTGTTGCTATGATGAGGACAGGAAAAGTTATAAAGCCAAGGCCACTGAGTGGAGACAGGGGGAAGGGAAAACTTCTATTCAAAGATGGCAAGTGGTACATAGGGGTTAGTCTCCAGCCCCTCTTGAAACCCTCCTAAAACAACAGCAGAGGAGGTATTTTGGAGAAGACACAAACCTATAGGATGAAGAAAACAGGAGTGATAATAACAAGAAGGTTGGATGCTGGAAAGCAAATGTATGTTTGGTAACTGATGTGACAGAGCTGAGAAAGCTGAATCATAAGCTCCCAATGGGAACAGCAAAAAGCAACTCAGTTGCTCGGGAGCTGGTGACCTTAGGGACCTATGGACATGGGAGTAAAGGTGGATCTACAAGCAGAATGACTGATTAAAAGTCCTTCTAAGAAGTAGTTACAACTCCAGTCTTCCTCTCCTGTTCTGTAAAGTCAGACCAGACAAATGCTCACATTCCGAACGTTGAGATATCCAGCTATTTTCCTGATCGTTTCCAGAATAATGGTAGCAAGGGCTATAGATTCCATATGAGAGATCATAAGAGGCTTCACTGAGGCTCTTTCAACAACACAGGAGAAAAGACTTAAAGATACTGAAATCCAAGGTCCTCCAGGAAAATGGCCCAGGAAGATCACTGTAACAAAGCCCATAGTTGTCATGCCCTATGCTTGTGCACAGAGCTTCCCATCAGCTTTTAGTGCCCCACTTGTAAATATGAAGAGACAAGTAAGGGCCATTTGAGAACAGAAAAGGCAGAACCAAAGAGGAGGGGAAAGTAACTTGGAAGCAACAGAAGCTATGGAAGTTATATAGAGAGAAGAAAATGCTTAAAAATTATTACTAATATTCACAGAGAGTAAGGAGAAAATATTGCATCCCTGAAATAAGAATAGGATTCTATTATGTTGTACACCTTAAACTTACACAGCAATGTATGCCATTTATATCTCAATAAAACTGGAAAAAAAGAAGAGGATTCTGATTTGTAAAAAAAATTCTGAGGACAAACAAAAGTGCTTGGAAAGAGCAGAAGTAAGAAACAGTTAAGGACATCACTAAGAGCGTATAGCAAAAACACATAGAGAAAATAAGAGAGAAATAATGAAATTATAGGACCACACCAGAACGTTGAGGTCCAAATATGGAAAGAAGATCCAGAGGAAATTCCTCAAAGAAATAATTCATGAAACCTTCCCCGATATTAAGTTCCCAAATTTCCTAATTATA
Organism: Lynx canadensis; assembly: GCF_007474595.2. Lineage (NCBI taxonomy): Eukaryota > Metazoa > Chordata > Mammalia > Carnivora > Felidae > Lynx > Lynx canadensis. The sequence goes on from NC_044311.2 coordinate 146,876,852, forward strand.
TCCAGCACCGTGGATGAAAATTGATTCACCAAGACACATCATTGTGCAATTTCATTACACTGGGAACAAAGAGAGGATATTAAATGTTTCCCAGGAGAAAAAAGGATTTATATGAAGGATCAGAAATCAGAATGGCATTGGACTTTCTAACAACAGTATGAAAGAAGACAACTGGGAAATGTTTCAAAGTCCGAAAGAAAAAAATATTTCCAAAGTAGAATTTTATACCTAGCAAAACTATTCACCAAATGTGAGGGTATGATATATATGTTTTCAGATATGCAGGGCCTTAAAGGAGGCTACTGGAGGTATTATTTTTTTATTTAAAAAAAGGAGTCAAATTTTTAAAAAGAGATGCAGGGTCTGGGAAACAGGGGTTCCATCACAAAAGAGGTGGACTTACCTCTAATACAACAGCTGGATAGTAGACATGGAAGGTAACCAATCAGGAGGTCCAAAAGGACTTCTCCAAAAAGATGAAATTATTGTGTGAACACATTGAGAAGAGGGCAGAGTTTAGGGATAAATTTACTAAAACATACCAAACAAACAAAAAAATAAAGTAATTGTTAACTTTAATAAGAACATAAGTTGTTCAGGGATGGAAAGATAAATACAGCATTTGGAGCCCAGCTATTCACAGCCGGGAGTTATAATAATGTAAAAACTTTAATATTAATCTCTAAAATTTCTTTCTTTTTTTCGAGTATAGTTGACACACAATGTTACATTAGTTTTAGGTGTGCAAAATAGTGATTCAACATCTCTGTACATGATGCTATGTTCACCGTGCTATTACAATATCATTGACTATATTCCCTATGGTGTATCTTTTATTCCTGTGACTTATTCCATAAGTGGAAGCCTATACTTCCCACTGCACTTAATCTCCAACATTTCAATTAAACTATAGACGGGGAATGGAGAAAATGCATCCATGTGTATGTGTGCGTATGCACACGTGTATGTGAGCATGTGCGTGTACATACTGTGTGTTATGTGGAAATAAAATCCTTTTATCTGTAGAGGAAGTCGATAATCAATGCCAAAGGCAAAACATCAAGAAACAGCAACAAGATCATGTTCCTACAGATTCATGGATGTAAATAGCAGGAGAATCTGTGAAACAAGGGATTGTCTTGGGATTAGGCAGAAGAGATCGGAGAGTTTAGGAACTGCTGTCCATGGTGAGCTTTTCAAACCTATCGGACTCTCTAAATTCTGTGGATTTATAACTTTGATTTAAAAAAAAAAACTAAATATGGGGCGCCTGGGTGGCGCAGTCGGTTAAGCGCCCGACTTCAGCCAGGTCACGATCTCGCGGTCCGTGAGTTCGAGCCCCGCGTCAGGCTCTGGGCTGATGGCTCGGAGCCTGGAGCCTGTTTCCGATTCTGTGTCTCCCTCTCTCTCTGCCCCTCCCCCATTCATGCTCTGTCTCTCTCTGTCCCAAAAATAAATAAACGTTGAAAAAAAATTAAAAAAAAAAAAACTAAATTAAAACAATTTTGAAATAAAAGGAAGAGATACATGGCCCCGAGGTATAGAGTGGGTGTAGGAGAATGACACTGTCTTAAAAACTTCTTGGGACCAGCAGGCCATTGCTTAACAAAGAACCAGTTCCAAGATTGGGACGCTCTCAGTGCTCCAGGCTGCCTCTTTCTTAGACCTGTCCTTAACAGGGGACACTTTGCTTCATTAACTACATGAAAATTATTCAGATTCATCACATGATGCTGGCTTCATGGCTCCACCTTCTGCCAGTGTTTACTCAACACGTATTGAGTGCATGTTTCTCAATGAGTCTCTCCACCTCTGTGTCTCCCTCTACTATGCCATCTACCCCCCAAATGACACACACAGAGTCTCAGAGTACTATGCAGATTTCAGGAGAAGTGCGGCAAGTAGAAGAACAAGAGAGGGGTATAACCTCTAGCTGATGCAGGTCTGCAGGCCTCACAGAACTGGGCTTGCAAGGTCAAATGAGTTGAGTGTTTCCTTTCACTTTTCCCTCCAGGCTTCTCGTGTCCTCCTAAATTCAGGCCCAGGGTTATGACTCATCTTCACCAGGAAGTCTTTCTGAACGGGGTCAGGCTTCCCAAAGATGAGTTTCATTGTTCCGGGGTCAGGCTTCCCAAAGATGAGTTTCATTGTTCCGTCTCACCCTCTTCTCGCAAGGTGTCCGGAGCCCTTCCTAGCAATGCACCAAGTGCTTGCCGCTCTGAATTGTTTATTTGATTTTTCCAAGCTCATGTGAGGACAAGGAACCAGACCAGACCTTGCGTCCAGCCCCTGACTGCATAGGAAAAGCTCAGTTGGAACTTGTAGATTTGGTTCCTGGAAGCACACAAAATAAAAGTCCTAAAGACACCTACACAAATACGCACACATTCAGTTGCACTGACTGGTTATATCTGATGAAAACTGAAGTTTTTCTTTGTTATTTTTTCAGGCACGATAATCACCTTCTTTAAACAGAGTTCTTATCTTTGGGGGGCCTGGCTGGCTCAGTCAATAGAGCATGTGACTCTTGATCTTGGGGTCGTGAGTTCAAGTCCCACATTGGGCATAGAGCTTACTTAAAAAAAAAAAAAGAGTCTTTATCTTTTAGAGGTTTACACTAATATTTACATACGAAACTGTGTGGTGTTTGGGATTTGCCTCAAATTAACCTGGTGCTTGAAGGTGGTGGTATATATGAAATCAGAAGTCCAGGAATGGGCCCTTTTTGTAGTTGAATGATGAGTACATAGAGGTCACTTGTATTATTTCCTCTACTTTCAGTTTGTTGGAAATTTTTGCAATAAAACGTTAAGTAAATACATATTACATATATATGCATGATTTCTATGCATTCTAATGGAGAAGTGTTGGACATTGGTGATTTCTTGATTCCCAGCTCAACCTACTTTACCTTACAGAGAAGTGCTGGGGGAGTGAATGATGTGCTCAAGGCCGCAACGAGGCTGAGTAGTGACAATGCTGGGCCCAGATCTCAGATCTGATAACTCCGAGTGTCAGTAGACTCTGGGATAGTTCAGGTAGAGGAAAGAGAGGAAGAGAAATGAATGCTGCTTCTTTATTCTTCTCTCTGAAAGTCTTAAGTCTTCTTAAAAACATACATTGCCTGGTTAAGGCAATAGTTTCAGCTGTTATTATTCAATTATCCCTCTGTGTGAATGAGTAGGACATCCTTTTCTGAGAAAGAACCCGCAGAGACACTCCAGAGGAAAAGGAGTAGAGGCTGAGGGAAAGTGCAGGACTTGAACGACAAGGGCTCTGACCACAAAATGTGTCTACTCAGAATGTCTGAGGCCAGAAAATATCAGCGGTGGTCTTCTCTAGGGGTTAAAGTTGGGTTCTTAGAAAGCACTTTGCCATATTTTCCGAGTTTTCTGCAAAGAAAACATATTACTGGTATTATTCATTCACTCAGGTATTTAACAAATACTTACGGAGCGCCTTTGTCTGAGTCAGGCTCTATCCTGCGTGCTGGAATACAATGGCGAATGACAAGCCTGGTCCTTCCTTTCGGGGACTTGTGGCACAAGTGGCCTTGGGAACACACCAGGTTCTTCTGGAGACCCCTGAATCAGGATCAGCAGGTTGGTGCTGGGGGGTATCACACGCCCCTCCCTGCTGCGAGGCCGCTGGAGTTGGAGGATAAGGGAACAACGCTGGTGCCGGTCTACCTGAGTTTAAATCTGCAACATCTGAGCGGTGTAACCTTAGGCAAGTCACTTAACCTCTCGGTGCCTTGGTTTCCTCATTCATAAAATAGGGATCATGATAATCGCACTGAGTTCCCAGGGCAATATTTGGGGCATACTCACTGAACAATTATTTGCTGTCCAAAATTCATGTTTAACCATGCATCCTGTGCGTGTCGGGCATCCCTATTTCCCTGATGTCCTCAGTTCGGAAGGTTGACTCTGAGAAGGACCCAGCTCAGGGACTTCTGTCTGGGCTGGCCCGCCCCAGGTTTGTCTGGGTCGGTTCATTTCACACCGTGGTTCTCTCCAGTCTTGGCTCTAAGGCAGTATCTGTGGGCCCCCAGGAGGGCCGGGATGCACTTGCCTTGACCATCACTGTGCCCCAGCACTCTGCATAGAGCAGGGCACAGACTAGGTGCTCTCTGAAGAGCTGGTGAATACATGATTAATGAATCTATCTGGGCTCTTAGAAAAATAAAACAGAAAGAAAAAACTGAAGTATTCTCTAGGGTATATCTTTTCTTAGAGGGCGTTTTCCTAAAATCCTATTTTAGAGACTGTCGTAGAACAACAAATTTCACCCAGAAATGATCGTAAATGGTTCACTTTGTCAGGAATTTCATTGTCAGAGGAAACGCGGACACTCTGATTTAATCAAACGAGGCCCTCCCACCCCCAAGGAGGCAGTGAGGGCCCACTCCATGCCTGATGGAGGGGCACACGGTTTCTGCGACGGTAGAAGCTGGAGTCATCTCAAAGCAGAACCAGGCCCAGGAACCACATCACCGCGGGGCCCGCTGCCCATTCTGCTGAGACTCAGAGCATTTATGAAAATACAGATTCCGTGGGTCCCTGGACCATCATCTTCATCTGTCCCTTTGCGAGGCTCTGTTCATGGAAAAATCTAGACAAAGGCTAGTTAGGTCCACTTTGTAAGGGCGGTAATGATTTCATTCAGAGCAGTGGGCTCAAAGTCTGGAACAAGGCAAGACAAAGGAGGTCAGGCCAGCAGCAGATGGTCTAGAGCAACAGCCTTCACACGGTGGTGAGCTTTCGAGTTACTTGGTGTGTGAAAATATAGACGCTTGGACCTTACCTGAAACCTATCGAATCAAACGGCATAGGCTGGGTCCCAAGGATCTGTCCCGGGCTATTCTCCGAGTGACTCGAGACGGCTTGCGTCTATTCATAATTCCGGACAGAGTTATGGGTCCTCAAGCTTGGTTTCCTGGGGCGCCATGTTGTTTTCTGTCTCTTTCTCCTTTCAAAAGTGAAGGTCACCTTTCACACCCAGCGCTCGATTGCTAACTGGGCTGAATGAGAAGGTCAAGTCTAGTTAGTCTGGATGTAGATAGAATTGTGGAACCATAACACACGAGAGCTGGAAAAGAGTGAGTAGTCAAGGTAATGGATCCAACTGGAAGAAGAACTGGAGACCCAGAGATGGAGTGTATCTTGCCCACCTCTCCAAAGTCACATCCAGGTTCTGTCCCATCTGCCCGTCCTGGGAAAGGAGACTCCGGGCCCCAAAGCACGGGGTGTGGACAAGAAGGTGCTGTTCGTTCCCCCCCGAGGTGATGGAGCCACCCTGGAGATGCTTGGGGTTTTGTGGTTGTACGCTTTACATTTGCCTGCCTTGGGGGCTCCAAGAATTCCCCTCTTCCCTCCACCTTAACACCCTCACCAGTGAGGAGGAAGTAAAGGGACCCACCCCTTTGCCTAACCTTTGCAACAGTGGGCACTGGGAAGTCTAGGTCCCCTCACACAGTGTAGGGTGGTGACTTCACTGTGCAGTGGCATCTCAGAGCAGGTGGCACCCCAGGGGCAGAATCAGGCCCACCGAGGGGTGCTCCCGCAGGCTCGGTGGGGCCCTGGCCTCTCTTCTTTGCCTCATTATGTGGTCCACCGTGTGTGTGGGTTTGCTGGTCTCGCTTCTGGTACCCGCCTCGCAGGGAGGCGAGTGAGGACGAGTGTGCAAATCTACCAGAGCCCTCCGCAAACCCACAGTGGGGGCTTTGTGCCTCCCCTCCCTCTGAAAAAGGATTAAGGGCAACGAGTGTCTGAGCCTCCAGCTCTTTTGAAAAGAAACTCAGTCTTAAGTGCTAAGCTCAGATTCCAGGAACCCGGCTTCACCACTGCAGCTGCTCGGATTTCAGGGCCACCATTCCATGGCAGGTGGATTTGCACTGGCTCCCGGGGTGGGGGTGGGGGTGGGGCAGACCAGATGTTCTAAGGGAATTATCGCCTAAGGGACAAGACCAAGTTTTCCTGTGTGTCACTCACGTCTTAAAGGCAATTTCCCCACATAGTGCCGCCAAAATCGGAGGGGATGGAAAATAGGAGTTTTCATCTTCTGATTGCATACAACTCCCCTGAGGCCTCGAGCGCCTTGTCTCATTTAATCCCCACAATGAGCATATGACGTGGGGCTGAACGGTGTCTCTTCCAGAATTCCTATGTTGATGTCCTAACCCCTAGGACCTCAGAATGTGACTGTATTTGGAGACGGGGTCTTTAAAGAGGTAATTAAATTAAAATCATTAGGGTGGACCCCAAGCCAATCTGACTGGTGTCCTTAAAAGAAGAGGAGATTAGGACCCAGACACGCACAGGGGGAAGACTGGGTGAGGGCAGGGGGAGAAGATGGCCATCTATAAGCCAAGGGGCGAGGCCTCAGAAGAAACCAGCCCTGCTGACACCTTGATCTTGAACTTCTGCCCTCCAACAGAACTGTGAGAAAATAAGTTGACTTTGTTTAAACCACCCAGCTGTAATATTTTATTACAGCAGCTCTAGCAAACTAATACGACCCCTGCCTTACGGACGGGAAACCGAGTCTTAGCCAGGTTAGATTAGATGCCCAAAGGTATCTAGAGAACTCAAGTAGCCTATCTTCGGTCCAGGTTGCTTCCCAAACCTGTTTGCAAATTAAAATCATGGGAGCGGTTTGGAAAAGTCAGAACTGTCCTTTGGGATCTAGCAAAAAGCTACCTGAAGGGGGGGCCCTGAAAGCTGCATTTTTGACAGATTCCCAGAAGGATTCTCTCGCATAGTCAACTTTGAGAACCAATTCACTAGGTAAAGCACTCACAGGGCAGAGCTCACTGATGGAAGGTTTACTTTCACACGTGAAGGACCATTGATTTATTAGACAAATTCACAGTCAAGCGTCTGTCTGTGTCCCCCACATGGCTGGTATGATCTATGGTACGTGGAGGGACGTGAAGAACTCAAGGCGGCCCCCTGCCAGCTCTGAGCCCACCCCATCCCAGAGGCAGGTCCTTCCCAGTCCCCAACGAAGGGGATTCATGCTTCCCACCTTCCAGGCAGCGAACAGTCTTCCCTGAAAGGTCTCCCGCTGCAGTTTCCTGCTGCCCTCTTTAAAGAACTTCTATTCCTGAAATACCTACTGGTTACACGGGTCACCTGACTCCTGTGCGAGGGCACCACAGCGAGTGTGAATAGGAGGAGGTGAGAATCGCTGGGGCCATCTTGGAGGCTGGGAGCCATCTTGGAGGCTGGGGACCATCTCGGAGGCTTGGGGCCATCTCGGAGGCTGGGGGCCATCTTGGAGGGTGGAGACCATCTTGGAGGCTGGGGGCCATCTCGGGGGCTGGCCACCACTCTGCTGAGATAAGGCGCGTGAAAGTTTTGCCTGAAGGCAGTGCAAAAGGTGAAGTAACGTAACAATCTATCGTGGGGACCGCTGCAGACGACCGACCGCCAAAGATGTGCTGGGTGGCCAACCGTCCTCGCCCAGCTGTGAGGGGCCTTCCTCCATTTTGCAAACACCACCTGTGACTGGGTCCTGTTTGCATCTCTTCAGATGCTTGACAATCTAGGACAGCAGCCAGTTGCCTTGCGCCTCTGACAGAAGCAACCAGATCCCGCATGAGGGACGCGGCATGTTTATCTTGTACCTGGTTTCCAGAAAACAAAAACAAAAACAAAAATGTGCCAGGCCCTGTCCCTAAATTGATCAAATCTCCCAGACTCATGGGCACAAGAAAGTGTATCGTGGGACTCCCCCTCGTCATCTGCATTTCCTGTAACATTTATGCGACTTTTCTCACCAAGCAAACCTGTCTCCCCATTCTGCTCCCCCAGAGGGACAGGGAACAAGGGACACTTCTGTTCACTTCTCCTTGTTTCCCTCTTGAATGTTTATAGGACTAGGCCAACTTCAGAGGTGTCTCAACTCCCAGTAATCATCCCGAAACAATGCCAAATACTGCATAAACCCTGGTCACAGTCTGTTAGATTTAGGGGGTGAGGCTTGATATGACCTCCTCTGGGGGGATCGCATCCCCCATCAAAAGACATGCTGAAGTCCTAAACCCCAGGACCTCAGTGTGTGACCTTATTTGGAATCAGAGTCATTGCTGATGGTAGTTAGGAAGACCTCGTTCTGGAGGGGCTGGGCCCTTCGTCCTACATGACTGGTGCCTTTCACACAGACAGGGGGAGAAGCTAGGCGGAAACAGAGGCCGAGATTGGGGCAGTGCGGCCACCAATCAAGGATTGGTGGGTGCGACCGGAATCTGCATCATCCTGTAGAGACTTTGAAGGGACTCTGGCCCTGCCAGCACCTTACTTGCAGACTTGTGGCCTCTAGAAGTCTAAGGTAATCAACCCGTTGATGTTGCTCGAAGACCCCAGTGTGTGGCACTTGGTTAGGACAGCCGCATGAATCTAACTCTCGGCCACTACATGAGATTCCTTCTCTCCGCTCCAAGTGTTTCTCCTGAAATGAACTCGAGTCTCCTGATGATTAATTTTCCTGTACTTGTTGTGGCTGTTCCCTGCGATTACTACCAGTATTACGACGATACAACCCTTACCCTTCAGGAAAAGAAAATTAGGTTGGCCCCCGAACTGGGTTTTCGCACTGACGAGGCAACACGATGGCTTAAGAGAAACTGCGCAAAATCTGCACGGATTAAGAACAACTTTCTGGTGTTTGGGGGGCACCAAAGCAAAATGTGGCAACTGAGGCTCTTCGAAGGATACGTGGCTATTAGCGAGGGAACTGGGCATTCGCGTCTGCCAGAGGAGAGTCAGGGAAGCACAGCTCCCCCTCCCTGGGAGAAGAGCTGGGGGCCCGGGTCCGGGGGAGGATTGGTTTCCTGCCCACCTGCCAGTCTGTGACTTGGGTGGGTTGTTAGCAGTTTACTCCTGCATCTCCAAAGCTGTAAACGGGGACGATTCCTGCCTCGTGATATTGTTGAAAGGACATGAGACGGGGCTTAGCCCTGTGCTTGGCATAGAGTAAGCGCTCAAATAACATCGGCTGCTACTTCTGCTTACCGACGCCGTTAATTGTTATCTGTATTATTTTTATGTTTTTGATTCCAGTTAGTTACCAGTGTTATATTGGTTTCAGGTGTATCATACAGTGATTCAACAATTCCAGACATCACCCCGTGCTCATCATGATTATTCCCCATCACCTAGTTCCCCCGTCCCCCCACCCACCTCCCCTCCGGTAACCATCCATTTGTTCTCTATAGTTAAGAGTCTGTTTCTTGGTTTGCCCCCTCCCTCTCGTTTCCCCCCTTTGCTCATCTGTTTCCTTTCTTAAATTCCACATATGAGCGAAATCATATGGTATTTGTCTTTCTCTGACTGACTTATTTCACTTAGCGTCACACGCTCTAGTTCCATCCATGTTGTTGCAAATGTCAAGAGTTTATTCTTTTTCATGGCTGAGTAATATTCCCTTGTGTGTAACATATCGCCTCTTCTTTATCCACTCATCAGTTGATGGACACTTGGGCTGCAATACAATTAATTATTAATGCTAACAACCTACAGGGTCATCCCAGGCAGTCGCTGTGTCACAGAGGAAGACAGCGGGCCACAGGCTGTTTGCCAAGCTCGGGGAGGCAGCCAGTGAAGTGTCACAAACATGGCTTTGAATTGTGGAAACAGATCCCGTCCCCAACAAGGTCTTCCCGCTCTGTGACTTCACTCGGGTGATTTAGTCCCTCTACAATTGAAATGCAGAGGAAAATAAACCTAGGCTATAGGGTTATTTCGAGAATTTAATACGAAAACATTTGAAAGAGTATTCTGAATGAAGTGAAAGCCCTGAAAATAATTTTTGAATAGGAGTAGTGATTTTGTAGCATTAAATAGATGTGTATTAAACAGCTAAAATATATATAAAATGCTATGTAAATTATAGGATATATTTAAAAACGTCTTTAATGTTTATTTTTGAGAGAGACAAAGAGACAGAGCGTGAGTGGGGGAAGGGCAGAGAGAGGGAGACAGAATCCAAAGCAGGCTCCAGGCTCCGGGCCATCTGCACCGAGCCCGACGCGGGGCTCAAACCCACGAACCGTGAAATCATGACCTGAGCCAAAGTCGGACGCTTCACCGACTGAGCCACCCCGATGTCCTTATAGAATATGTGTAATAAACATATTAAATGCATATATGTGTTTATATATGTATTTGACATATATCTTGGCCGCTTATGTTCTGGCCATAGATTGGAACATTATGTTCTGTTAATTGGACCCGTGGTATCACAGTCAGTTAGCATCAGATTAGCTAAAATAGATTCTGCATGACATCCGAAAATCACAGAGAGCTTTATGAATGGTGGCTCCATTTCCCTGGAGTGAAAGATGCTTTTTTTTTTTTTTTTTTTTTTTTTTTAGCTTAAGGAGCATTGGCTCTACCGAGGGGGAATTTTACCCCTTACGGGATGTGTGATGACATCTGGAAATATTTTTGTTGTCACAGTCAGGAAGGAAGTGCTGCCAGCATCTAGTGGGTGGAGGCCAAGGGTGCTGTTATACAGGCTACAAGGCAGAGAACCCCTCCCTCACCGCCCCCCCCCATAGAGAATGAATGATCAGGCCCAAATGTTAATCATGCCAAGGCTGAGAAACAGCCTTCGAAACTATCCCATCTCTCCAGATGGGCCCAGAGGAGTGGGATCGGACTCTCATTCCTCTTCCTCAGAATGGGTTGATGCGAGGGTGTGGGAACAGTTAGTGGACCTCAGACAGAGTACGTCTATCCAGCGATAACATCTAAGGTTGAAAAGAGCCCTGGGAGGAGTGAGGAACTAATCTAAACTCTGAGCTCGGGATTGCCACCTCTGCTGTCCTTGGACGGTTGTTAGATACTGAACTCAGCAAGTGAGCTACCCCAAAGTTCTCCTCCCGCTTTCTAAATGAAGAAACTTCTAGTAACTTCGGGCATCTTCCAGGCTGTAGAATAAACCACTGCTGTCATTACTTGAGAACACCAGAGGGCGCTCAAGAGAGGAAGACACGCCCAGGTGACACCAAGGTGTTCTCTTGGTCTTCTGCTGGTGCATCTCAGGGGCTGGGGGAAGAAGCTGGAGGGTCAACATTTTCTCTTTCATCTCAGCCCCTCACGAACCAACACGAGTTCCTTTTTTTCCTTCTGCTCAGAGTGGCTCGGCAAAGCTTTCCAAATGAAACTTTGCCCCGGGGAGTCCGGCTGGCAGAGGGGCTGAGCCTTGGCCACCCTCATATTCGCAGCCCCTTGGCGCTTGACAGGGAGATTTCGGTTTAAAAACAAGCCTCAGAGAGTGGTGCTACAATGGCCTCCCAAGGCAAGGCCTGCGATGAACTCCTGTGGCAGTAAGATTAGTACAGGTGGATTGTAAGGCAGGTTCCGAGAAGACTCGTCTACCCTAACGACCTAGTTATATGAGACTCTTGGGATTCAGGTTCATGTGTAGACTTGGGTGGACTGAGTGACGTATGAACGTCCTGGGGCCACTGTAACAAGGTGCCGCAGACTGGGGGCTTGCACAACAGAAACTGATGCTCTCACACCTCTGGAGGCTGGACGTCCAGAATCACAGTGTCGGCAGAGCTGGTAGCCGCTCTGAGGGCCGGGAGGGAGAATCCGCTCCATGCCTCCCCTGGCTTCTGGGGGTTGCTGACGATCTTTGACTTGTAGATGCATCATCCCAGTTCCTGCCTTCATCCTCACGAGGCGCACCCTCTGTGTGCATGTCTGTGTCTGCATACAAATTTTGCCTTTTTATAAGAACGTCCGTCGTATCGGATCAGGACCTGGTCTTAACTTGGTCATCTGGGAAGGCTCCATTTCCAGGTAAGGGAGGTACCCACGTTCGCAGGCACTGGTGGTTAGAACGTCAACACCTTTGGGAGGGACACACAGCTCAACCCGTGACAGATGCCTTCTAAGGTCTCTCCGGGGCTTCTGACATCATGGCTATGGAGTCCTGAGAACAAGATTGACTCCAAACAGTGCTGATGGCCCATCCAGCGAACTCTTCCCAGAAGGGAGGGGTGTATTCTTTTCAGCCAGGGAAAACCAATTCCAGCTCAACGGCTGGCATGTTAAAGTTCATTGGTGACGATTCGTCCCAAGGGGCTGGTATCACCGCTTACTGCCACCCTCAGCGTTTCAGAGTCACTTGGATGCCAGTTGGAATAAATGGAAAACGTGTTTAACTTAAAAAGCGAAACGGACAACGCTATCGTATTGCACAAGCGAGCGTGCAGCGGGGCAGGGGGCAACTACTGTTTCAAGATGATTTAGGAATTTGATCAAATGCCTGGCTGCACCACTGCATGCTTTGAAAGGCACCTCACAGATGGGTTTCATAATTGAGAAATGCATTTGTTCTTTGTTGGTGTATAAAAATAACATGATTCAAAGCTCGGGGTCGGAATGTCTTTCTGAAAGTGATTTCCCTCCATCGTGCACACATAAACTAGTATGTTTTCACAGAAATGACATGTCGGGGTGGGGGAAGGTGGGATTCTGCCTGCGCTCTTTTGGAAAGAGAGCCTCCATGGAAAAAGAAAAACAAGTCAAAGGAGTTTGCAACAGACACCACACTGCCGAAGGAAAATGACAACCTAAGTATCTTAGAAGCCTTGCTTCCGTGTTTCGAAAAATAACCAAAGAGGGCCTCTGGGTGGCTCAGTTGGTTAAATGTCCAGACCTTGAGTTCAGCTCAGGCCGTGTCTGGCTCTGCACTGACCACATGGAGACTGCTTGAGATTCTCTCTCTCTCTCCCTCTCTCTCTATCCCTCTCCAGCTTGCATGCACGTGCTCTCTCTCTCTCTCTTAAAATAAACATTAAAAGAAGAAGAAGAAGAAGAAGCAGCAAAGAGAATTAAAGACATGGCATACTCTTGGAGACAGACAAGCCCTTCACAGAAATGCAATTCACGGGGCTTAATAAATTTCAACATTCTGAGAAACGCACAGTAGAGCAACCATCTCTGGTAACTGCTCCCCGCGTAGCATTTTGAGAGCCTGTGTTACCCGAACAGCTTAACATATTCTATTGCCTCCACCTGCCACTGAAAACTAATGACTTATTTTTATTATCTTTTTACTTTTTTTAATGTTTATTTTTACGAGAGAGAGAGAGACAGACAGACACAGAGTGTGAGCAGGGGAGGGGCAAAAAGAGAGGGAGACAGGGGTGCCTGGGTGGCTCAGTCGGTTGAGCGTCTGACTTCGGCTTGGGTCGAGATCTCGCCGCCCGTGAGTTCGAGCCCCGCATCGGGCTCTGTGCTGACCGCTCAGAGACTGGAGCCTGCTTCGGATTCTGTGTCTCCCTCTCTCTCTCTCTGCCCCTCCCCTGCTCATGCTCTATCTCTCTCTGTCTCAAAAATAAAGAAAAACATTAAAAAAAAAAAACTATAAAAAAAAAAAAAAGAGAGAGGGAGACAGATTCCAAAGCTGGCTCTAGGCTCTGAGCTGTCAGCTCTGAGCCCAACACAGGGCTTGAACTCACAAACCAACCGTGAGATCACGACCCGAGCAGGAGTTGGACGCCCAGCTGACTGAGCCACCCAGGCACCCCCCCAGGGACTTATTTTTAAAAGGAAATGAGCTTTTCCAAGTACATGACTAGAACTTCCCGCTGGCACGTGAAAGAAGGGACATTTCCCCAAACCTGCTTACTCTGCTCCCATCCTGTTTGGTGGCTTGGGGCTCCAAGGCATCCCGCGACTTTTCAATGTGTCCCCAGGATTACTGACTTTTTTTTTTTTTTTTTGGTAGAACTAAAAAGAAACCTGTCCCATGTTTTCTTTCTTGTAAGACCTACATACAAGAAGGCTCTGAGGGTTTTTCAGGAATGGGAAACACATGGGTACTGCTTTTCTGACACCTTCATTGGGTCTGAACAAGTTCCTCAAGTCATAACATTACAAATACACGTGTTCTCCGTGGGCCCCGCCCCAACTGTTTGCAGCTCCAAGGTGTGGGGTCCACTCGCCTACATTTCTGCAGAGGGATAGACACAGAGAGCAGAAGGCCACTGCTGGTTCAGGGACCTACAGCCCAGGTGCTCAAACTCCAGCGAGCAGGAGAATCACCTGGGAAGCTTGTCAAAACACAGATGGCCAGGCTTCCTCCAGAGTTCTGGACTCAGTAGGTCTGGGGTGGGGACTAAGAATTTGCTTTTCTAACAAGTTCCCAGGTGACGCTGCTCTGCCACCGGGGGAACGCATTTGGAGAACCGCTGTGCCCCGTAAGAAGGAGCACGGGGAAGGTGGCAACCAGTGTCCCTAAGGATCTCCAAAGGTCTTGCCAGCATCACCAGGTCCCCTCTACTGGCCTGAGTTTACCCTCCCTCCCTAGGAGCACGGGGATATGTGCACTGGGAACATGACCCGGTGACAGGTCACCATGGATGACCTAAAAACAGATACATTCTCCCGTGGTTAATTTGGGTTCAGGAGAGTGTAGCAGAGACAGGCCCTCCAGGAAGGGCCGTGGCCCCTGCATCACACATCATCAGGGGGTGGGATGAGGGTCTGAAGTGGGACGGAAAGTGGCCGTGTCTCTGAGTCAGCCTGCCTGCTGCGGGCTTAGCAGGGCCGCGGAGAGGGTAGTCCTCTGTCGTCCCCTTGGAAAGAGGGTTTCAAATACTGTTTGAGCAGCAGACTCATTTAAAGATATAAAAAACAGAGCGACAGGGGCGCCTGGGCGGCTCAGTAGTTAGGCATCCGACTTCGGCTCAGGTCATGATCTTAGAGTTCGTGGGCTCGAGCCCCGCGTCGGGCTCTGTGCTGACAGCTCGGAGCCTGGAGCCTGCTTCGGATTCTGTGTCTCCCTCTCTCTCTGGTCCTCCCCCGCTTACACTCTGTCTGTCTCTCTCTCAAAAATAAATAATGATTAAAAAAAAAAAATGGGCTTTCTCTTGATCCCCTGGTACTTGACCTTGCAATACCACCAGGGAACCCCTGGGCTCATCAGAACACAGTCTGAAAACCATTTGGTGGTTCTTCCCCTCTCCCGCCTTTGGTCATTCTCCAAAAGCGTTCTGAGCTCTTCTGCAGGAGAAAACCTTTGCGGTGCCATGAAACACACAGAATCCCATAGCATACTTTCCACCTTCGGCAAAGGAAAACCTGTCCAGAAAACACTAGGTCGTGGTTTTGTTAGGAGAATGGCCGAGTAACGCGATAAAGTGAGTACATCTGGGGGTATCGACGGCTATTAATTATCACGTGTGGCTTTGCTGAGTAACGGCACCCCTGACGGAGACCTAGAGGCTTATCCTGGTAGTGGAAGGAGACCCGTGTGAATGAGTGTGTATGAGTGTGTAGATGGGCACGTGTGGCAGCTGGGATTCTTTTAGGGAACTGGGCTTCCACACACAGCAGGCCCCCAGGGAACATGTGACCGTTCCCTTTGTTTTCTCATAAGACACCCTAATCTATTCCATGACAGGGAGTGGAATAGCCTCACGGTTAAGAACATGGACTCCAGAGCCACACGACTCAAGTTCAAAGCCCTGCTCCTCTACTGAATGCCTGGGTGAGCTCAGGCAAGTCACTTAACCTCTCTGTGCTTGTTTCTTCGACCACTTGCTTCATAGAATTGTTGAGGGGGTTAAATTAATATACATAAGGAACTTAGAAAAGGCTTTGGGGGCGCCTGGGTGGCTTAGTCGGTTAAACGTCCGACCTCAGCTCAGGTCATGATCTCAGTTCGTGAGTTTGAGCCCCGCATCAGGCTCTGTGCTGACAGCTCGGAGCCTGGAGCCTGCTTCGGATTCTGTGTCTCCCTCTCTCTGCCCTTCCCCTGTTCACACTCTCTCAAAAATAAATAAACATGAAAAACAATTTATTTTTTAAAAAGAAAAGGCTTTGGTGTACAACAAGGGCTATAAAGATAGTTTGGCATTTTAATTTTATTACAAAAAGTTTTTAAGCTTCCACATCAAACTCTCAGTAGATATTTGATTTTTATTTTTAGGGGTTAGGGCTGGGAAACACCAGAAGCTATTTGCTTAAAGGCCTAAATTGTCCAACTTCTTCTGTCAAAACTTTTTTAAAAAAATTTTTAATTTTTATTTATTTCAGAGAGAGAGAGAGAGAGTGCGCGCAAATGGGGGAGGAGCAGAGAGAGAGAGGGAGACACAGAATCCGAAGCAGGCTCCAGGCTCCGAGCTGTCAGCCCAGAACCCGACGCAGCACTCAAGCTCACAAACTGTGAGATCATGACAAGAGTCAAAGTCAGAAGCTTAACCCACTGAGCCACCCAGACGCCCCCCCTTTGTCTAGTTTTTGACTGGGTTCTTTGTCTTTTTATTGAGTTGTAAGAGTTCCTTATGCCTTCTGTATACTCATCCCTTGCCAGATATGTGATTTGCAAATATTTTCTCCCACTCTGTGGGTTGTATTTTTACTTTCTTGAAGGCATTATTTTCAGCATAAAAACTTCTCATTTCAATGCGTACAGTTTATTTATCTACTTTTTTCTCTGGTTGCTTGTGCTTTGGGTATCATGTCTAAGAAATCGGGGCCTGATCCAAGGTCACAAAGATTTACTCCAATGTTTATTTTTAAAAGCTTCATAGTTCTGGGGCCCCTGGGTGACTCCATCAGCTAAACATCTGACTTTGGCTCAGGGCATGATCTATGCTAACAGTTCAGAGCCTGCCTGGGATTCTCTCTCTCCCTTTCTCTCTCTCTGCCCCTACCCTGCTCTCTCTCTCTCTCTCTCTCTCTCTCAAAAAATATTTATTAGTTTTTGAGACAGAGAGAGAGAGTGACAGAGACAGAGCACGAGTGGGGAAGGGGCAGAGAGAGAGAGGGAGACACAGAATCTGAAGCAGACTCTAGGCTCCAAGCTCTCATCACAGAGCCCGATGCAGGACTCGAACTCACAAACCAGGAGACCATGACCTGAGCCAGAGTCGGACAGTTAACCAACTGAGCCACCCAGGTGCCCATAAACAAACAAACAAACAAACCTTCATAGCTTTAGCTCTTATATTTAGGTCTGTAATCCATTCTGAATTAAACCTGTGTATGGTGTGAGGTAGGGGCCCATTTCAATCTTTTGCATGAGAATATCCATTGCTGATGTCTGATGTCTGGATTACCTCCCTAGGGGTGGTCCTGGCTACCTCTGCTGGATATTAACAACTAGCTATGTAGAGGGACTTAAGTTCTTATTGGTTCAGTGGTTTATGTAAATTTGCTACACCAGTCCAGGCCTTGCTTTGTGTTAGAAAACATACAGTTGGAAGCAAAATTCTTAAATATATATCATTTCCACTTTATAAGAGAAAACTAGTGAGGCTCAAATAATTCACCACTGTGCATTTAGTTTTGGGGGCCTCTAGCCTTATTTGTTTGTTTATGCATTTATGCATTTGAATTCTCTCCCTTCCTAATATCTCTGGGGCTTGTCTAGCCAGGTAAAGAATCCACACAAAGCTACAAAAACCAGCTGAAAACGAAAAACACTAGTTGAGAATCAGTTTTCCTTATCTACACAATTAGCCTGAAGGGCCCACATTACTCTCCGGCTTTGTTTCCTGGAGAGGCAGATTTTGCCCACGAGAGCTTCCAATCTAGCTAGCTTGTCACCTGGGGCTGGATTCCCTGGGTTTTATCTTTGCATTTTGTCTTTCCAGTTGAGTCCAGAGACTCAGACTGAAATGAACATTTCAGAACTTTGATCTGGACTTGACAGGACTGAGAATCCCTTAAGCACCTGCATCTCTGAGAATTAGGTTCATCTGTCTGAAACCCAAATAAAAGTGGCTTGAAAAAGACTGAAAGAGAAAGACTGAAAAAGAAAAAAGACTTTTTCTCCCTCATGTGCCCAGGGCTGGGAAGATGGCTCTCCTCCATTGGGTCAGAGGCAGCTGCTCTGTCTCCTTAGCACATACCCATTCATAGAGTGTCAGGCATCCAGCCATCACATGTGCATTCCAGACTGCAGGAAGGAAGAACAAAGAAGGGAAGTCTTTTTCCTTTTATTTTTTTAAAGTTTATTTATTTTTGGGAGAGGGGGAAGAGAGAGAGAGAGGTAGAGAGGAGAGAGAATGAGCAGGGAGGGGAAAACAAGAAGACAGAGAATCTCAAGCAGGCTCCGTGCTGTCAGTGCAGAGCCCGACGTGGGGCTCGATCTCAGGAATCATCCTGATCTCACGAATCGTGAGATCATGACCTGAGCCAACATCAAGAGTTGGGCGCTTAACCGACGGAGGCGACCAAGCGCCCCAATCCCTTTCCCTTTAAAGACACTATCCAGAAGGCATACACCCTTTCTGCCTTCAGCCTTGGCTAGAATTTAGTCAGAAGGCCACACATATTCCCGGTTCTGTGAAAGGTAGTGTTACTCCAGTCGGATAGGTGCCCAGCTCTACACTGGGGACTCCGCTGAGAAGGAAGCAGAACAGAATCGATATCAGGGATGTCCAGACTTCTCCATCAGAATCCGTGGGCCCTCTGTCCCAAGACTCAAGGAATCGGCTTCCAATTTCAATCCTGCAAACGATTTGTCAGCCCCATTGGAGAGCTGGCCAGGACAGTGCACAGATGCTGTCTCGCTCCGTTTACCCCTTCTTCATTTCTGCATTTTCACTCAATATACTTGGATTTAGCACAGAGCAGTCGAATAAAGATCTAGACATTGAAGGAAACGAAACCCCAAATGGCTCAGAGGGTAGTGATTCTGCTACTTGAAATATGGTTGTATTCTCCACTTTCAGACGAAGATGCTAACATTGTCTTCCAGAACAATTGCACCATCTAGACTAAGGGACCCACAAAAGTGTCAATTCGCCGTATGTTAGCTTTTTTTTTTTTTTTTTTTATAACTAATTGTAGCAAGTGGTTGCTGTGAAAACACAGGCTTCCTATGGCTGCCCTTCCGATGACCCATACCCTGACCTGGACAGACCACCTTCTGTCCAAGAGAGGAAAAGTTTTGTTCCTAGATCAGATGAAATCCTGGCTTGCCCCGGGCGACCACTAGGATTAATCAGACACCCGTAAGACAGCTGAAAGACCAAACCAACAGACAATAATCAGCACACACATTTCTCTGCGGGTCTCAGCTCGTCCTTTCCTCCCTTTCTTTGTCCTAATATACGATACCTGCTCCGAAGGCCTAGCTGTCTGTGCTCCATAAAGGGAGCACTTGCGAGCTAAGACGCTGCACGTTTTTAGGATCAATATGGTATTCGCCCAAGCTGGTTACGAGACACAATGCCAGGGACAGAATTTGCAGTGGGGCTTGTAGGGGATTAAGCTGTTTCCCCAGGACTTATCGCCCAGTGCACAGCCCAGGGGCCCTGAAGCCCACGGACTGTGGTGGTTAAGATCAGCCGAAAGGCACTGTCACTGTAAACAAATTACGTTCAGATGCAGAGGAAGAGCGAAGGCCAGCAAAAGGAAGACAAAAGTCTGAAATTTTGCTCGGGTGGTTCCCAGGAGTCTCACTTCGAGAAAAGCCTCACGCTGGATACAGCAGCGTGAATTTCACATCACACATCATCGCCCAGCTCAGGGTCCTTCGTTTTCCTACCTGCCCAGAGCCACTTACTTCTTTCCCTCAGCAATTGTTCGGGTTCTCTTTTTATTTCATTCTGTTTTCCAGGGCGACACAAAAAGCAAATAAAATCACATCTGTGCTACTAACTTGAAGGTAAATCTACTTGGAATCCAAAGTGACTTCTCTCCGGTTTTATTTTTTTAATTTTATTTTTAACGTTTTATTTAGTTTTGACAGAGAGAGAGAGAGAGAGAGAGAGAGAGAGAGAGAGACAGAGCATGAGCGGGGGAGGGGCAGAGAGAGAGGGAGACACAGAATCCGAAGGAGGCTCCGGGCTCTGAGCTGTCAGCACGGAGCCCGACGCGGGGCTCCAACTCACAGATCATGACCGCGAGATCATGACCTGAGCCGAAGTCGGACGCTCAACCGACTGAGCCACCCAGGCGCCCCTCTCCGGTTTTATTTTAAAACACGTGTAAGAAGATAGGCAACCCAGATTACACCTGACCCCAAATACAGCAATGTCAAATATTGTTATAGACCGCTAGGGCTGGGGTGGGGGTGGGGGGAGGACAAGGGCCAGGCTTCCATAAAAGGTGGCTAAGAAATGAGGGCAAAATATCACCCACCAGTGACTTCTTTTACGAGTCATGCCGGGGAGCAGAGAAAGGGTGCAAAACCAGTAATATCTGAGTTGTAAAAATCAGATGTGGGGAAACGTGGCTGGATGGGGGAAAGGATTAAATGAATTTAAATCAGATGCCAAAGGAATCTTTATTGGGGAATAAAATAAAATCCATTTTTTCCTGATATGTGCTGTGGAGGAAGCGTTTCAAACCAAGACGATTTCTATTTCCAAATGCCTTCTGGAGGCTCCCCTCCAAGGACACAACACCAGTGCCATTAATCTTGACTCAGTGAATGAAAGTATTATGGGGATTTCATTCCAAACCTTCACATCTTAAAGAGCTCTGAAGAGCCCAGATAAAGCGACCCGTTTGTACTTTGGCGACTCCACAGAGGTAACTCACTTTAATTTCCCTTTCATCTCTATGGGAGGACTCGAAACCCTAAAAGCAAACAGGTTTCCTTTTCTGATTCCTGGAGAGAAGGCTTCTGTTGCTTTCTGAGGCTGCAAGACGGAAGGTGAGCGACCCGTCTTCATTTGTTACCTTGAAAGCTGCAGAGAACCAGAAGGGTGTCTGAAATAACAGGCAGATAGTAGATTCCTCCCTTCTTCGGGAAAAGTTATTGCCCCTCCACACGCCGGTTTGGTTTTTGATTTTCCACGCTCCAGCCCTGGAGTTGGCATGGAAGGACACTTTAGAAGCCAGCACATTGATAATAGCCCCAAATATACACAAGGACAATGCAGAAGGCGTGGCCGTTTCGTTCCATCAGGCAAATTATGATCTCAGCTTTCTGCCAACACCGTTTTCCTTTCCGGATTGGGTATCGCAACACCACCAGCCTGTTTGTGGAGATTCTAAAATGCAATTACATTTTCTGGGATGAGAAAAAAAAAAAAAAAAAAAAGACCAGAGAGAGCGTGTGTGCTTATTATGTAGATACAAACTGTTTGAAATGGAAACACAACTCCCATTGTGAATAAAGGGAAAAGTATTGTGGAAAATTATACCAGATTATCTAGGCTAAAGGAGAGATTTTATGCCTCATTGTGCTACTTACGAGGGGCCCGAGAGAAAAGGTACCCCAGGAATTGCCTGAAAATAAACAGCTAAACCGGGATGCAGTTTTGTACAACTTGTCCTGGAATGCTTAGAACCTGAAGCCCTTGCTCTCCCACCGACAGCCAAGGAGGAAAATGGCTCGGACGTATTAAGTCTTACATAAAACAAGACGAAACAAGGCACGCGGCAGCCCTTGGTTTTTTTTTTTTTCCTTAAGGTGTTATCAAGACACCAACTTGTATGAAAAAACGATGTTTTCACTGAGGCCATATGCGTTGTCCTTCCCCGCGCCCGCATCCTGGGATAGATGAAGGAAAACAGAACCCGCAGCCTCAAAACAAAAATTTCTTGATTCACGTTAACAGTTGCCCTGCGTGCGTGGGACGACGTGGTAGGAATGGGGGACCGTGAGAAAAATCTCGCATTTTTAGTTATGGAAAAGGAACTTTGGGGCTGTTAACATTCCTGTGAGAGTACTACCAACCTGACAGCGGAGTCACCGAAATATTTGATCACGTCGTGAGTAAAAACGTAAAATGAATGCATTTCAATTGAAAGAGGAAAAAAACGGGTGCAACTTTTCCTAGGTTGGGTTCCGCGTTAAAATAGGCAAATCTGTCCGATTATTGGGCCACAGTTATGCAAGGGGATGCCAAAATCGATAAAATAGGCGACAGCACAAGGAGGGAGCTTTTGTCCAATTTTGTTAAAGTCTAAAAGGTTTATTTCTGATGCAAAGTAGTCACACGGTCTAATAAATCTGTTCCCTTTCCACCCCCCAAAGCACTGTGGATTAAGTTATGTAAACAGTTTCCTTAAAAGCTGATGTGTTGATATACACAGTCCTCTCCTCCCACATCCAATAGTCACACATGCGTTTCTAGAAGAGTCTGCCGTGTGAATTTTGCAATCAGCAGTGAACAGTCTCCTCTAGTATGAATCTGAAAACAGCCCCTTCCCAAAGCCTTTATGAGACAATGTGCTAGATTCTCTTGGTCAAGAGGTCTCTGAAGTTGTAGGCTTTTGTATTTACACTTTTGAAATATCTCTATTGTGATGCAAATCTTGATTTTCAATCAAAATTAGCTGGAAAAAAAAAAAATCTTTCCCTGGAAACTGTGGTAGGAAGCAAGTCAGCCTAAATCGCAAAGTTTTTTTTTTTCTCTCCTGGCTTCCCGTGAAGCCATAAAACGAATGATATGAAACACTTACACCTTCTGCAAATGCAGATCGAAAACAATCGTATCCACCGGCTCTTGTAACTAACCACGGTTTTTGTCTCAAAGGGCACCCAGTTGACGCGTTTTTAAATGACCGGAGCTTTTATTTTTTTTTTTTTCCTCCTTCCTTTTTCTAATTTGGGCACCAACGTAACAAAAGCATCTGAGAACATTTTAGCTTTTGTGGATCGTTCAAAATGAAACCTGTTTTCGAGAGTTTGCCCTTCTCGGCCTGGATCCCTCAGTTAAGTCCAGACGAAGCAAATGAAACAAAACACAAAGGCATCATCAGTGGCATGAAGGCTTGCCATGTTTATTTTATTTTGAAAGCTGAGCGTTAAAATGTGGAATCCTCTGAATCTCCCCCAGAAAGGTGGCCGACCCTTCTGGGGACCCAGCCTCCTGGAAGTCTTTGGTCTGTCCCAGGTTGAGGGGTTTCTGTGCATGTCTGTGTGTGTGTGTGTGTGTGTGTGTGTGTGTGTGCGTGCCTGTGTCTCTTACTGTACCCTTCGAGATGGAGTTCTGAAGGAGCGTTTCTCCTGCCAAAATACACACACAGCCTGGGATTAAAAGGGCTGAAACCTACCAGCAAGTTCTTAACGCCCTCCCACAATCATTAGACCAAATCCACCATCATTCCAGATTCATTTTTCCCTTATTCATCTGTCCAACTAATTCCTGCCGCATTCACCAGGCTTATATCTTAATCTTTTCTGTTACATAGAGAATACATAATGAAAAGCTGCATTTTCTGGGTACATGCACACATTTGGAGCGGATGAACCATATGTGAAGTGACATACAATGCTGAATGCCGGCTGAATGGCGTTCGGCGCTAAAAACACTGCGGCCGCAGGAACAAAAAGCCGCGAACAAGGGCCGGTGTGAGCCTGGCCTCTGCTAGAACACCAGGGGATTCGTCGCCGAAACATGGGTATAATTTCACTGTTTTCACTCACACAAGCTGTGGGAAAGGAGTCACCATCTGATGTTTGATTGTGTGGGATATGTTTTTGGCAGTGGCCTTGTATTCCACATTGACAAGAAAAAGAAAAAAAGAAAGAAAAAAAGTAAAAAGGGGGAGAAGGGGGGGAGAGAGGAAAATGAAGAATAGAGCTACATTTGCTGTTGTTAATTTGCCGTCTGGGGGACAGACACAGCTGACAGAGTTCTGACCAGTGGCCACCTGAAAAGTAGGGCCAGGGCCTGGTGACTGTCCCCTCTGCCTGCACCCCCCCGAGGCTCCCTTTTGTGCCAGGAGGGCTTGGGTCCGTCCAGCCTTGTTGTCTGGTTAACTTACCACTGAGCTGTGGGGCTGACGTTTGCCTGATTTAATAACGCCTTTTATCCAAGATGCTGACTGAGGAAGCGTGCTGGGGGAGGCAGGGGCCTGCGGGCACCAAGCAGGAAAGGCCCACGCGTCACAGGGAGGCGTTTTCCGGAACCTCAGTGGCATCCGGGTTGATATCCAGCTGCCTGGTGTCTGCAGGGGCCGCACGGTGTCTCCCCAGCTTGTAGATTTCTCCTGCGGTTTCAGGCTGGAAGTAGGGGGGCTGTCAGGTTGACAGCCTGGGGGCCCCAACCCAAGGGTTCTAGAAAGAGATATATTGGCCTTGGTCCCCTTCTCCACCTCCTTCTCACCCAGGAATGCCGGATCTAGCAACTAAAGCTACAGGATGTCCACGTCCATTTGGATTTCAGGTCAACTGAAAAGTGCTGCGTGACGTATCTGAAATCCAAATTTAAGCGGGTGTCCTCTGTTTTATCTGGGGACCCTACCCCCACCCCTCCAAGCCCCCCTGCGCCCCTCCCTTGTGAGGGAGGCGGACTCCTCTGCCCGCATCTCAGGGGTGTTAAGAGGATAATGAGAAAATAGATGGGTAGCTGCTTTCCAGAAAGGTCATTAATTAGCCTGCCTGGTGAACATGTGGTTCCCATGGCCCAGCTGTGCTGGCTCTCCTTTTAACTTCCAGCTTCTACCAGGAGACGTCACCGGTGACACCAGACAGAGTCTGGTGGCCCTACGTCCTGCTCCCCACAGCACGTCCTCCGATGGGTTTCGCATCACGTTCTTCGGGCCACGTTTAAAACCAAACCAGACTCCCCAGCCTGACACCCGCTGCCTTTACTAGAGGCGAATACAGTGTTTCGTGGAAGGTGTGGGGAGAGGGTCACCTCCTCCCCCACTGAGTATCTGCTCACTTTTCAGCTGCCCTGGGCCCACCACGGGCCCCGCCCCCACTCGTGCCATGGCCTCTGCCTGCAGTGACAAGTGTGGCTCTTGTTCCCGGGGACACCGGATTGCTATCTCTGCGCATTGGTACTTGATAATAAGCTGCTAAAGCCCAGTTGGCCTCCGGGATTTGTCCCGAGGTGGGCACACTGCTTTGACTTTCTCGCCGTGTGGCTCCAGGAAGCCCGTCTGATTAAGGGCAGTGAGAAGAGAAGAGGTTTCCCCCGGGGGTGAGGCCGGGGGAGGGAGGGCACACCTCGTGGACGGCCAGTGCCAGGGTCCCCGCTGCCCTTACTCTGCAGGTGGGCAGGTAGAAGCAGCAGTAGGCTTAACAAAGCTGGTGGCTGGCTGCGTTAACCGGGTCCAGGCTGTGACCCTCAAAAGTTGACTGACGCAACGGCCGAAGGAGCACTGCTCTTTTGCAAGCCCTGCGATCGGGGACAGTAGCGACTGCACGTATCGGCGGGGACTGGAAGCGCGGTTGTCCCCGTGTGGTGGAATCGCTCTCATTTCCAAACATGATACCGGGGCATAATGGCCGTTTGTAATGACCGCATTAGCATCATGGAGTAATAGATCTACAATAAATTAAGGCTGCTTTGCAATTAGTACCAATGATCACAGCTGTGGAGACAAATGGCATATGTGCTAATTAAATAATTTGTCACTTGACTGTTCAACAAACAATTCAGCCTCTTTACATTACAAACTGCCGTCTCCAGAACACCACCATGGGCCATTAACCCCGAGGAAGGAACAGCGTGCTATGCCCACAGTCGCTGGGGAGGGATGTCTCAATGGCAGGATAAAAAGGGACAGGGGGATCTTAAAAAAAAAAGGGGGGGCGCCTGGGTGGCTCAGCTTAGAGTTAAGCGTCCGACTCTTGGTCCCAGCTTGGGTCAGGATCTCACAGTTTGTGAGTTTGAGCCCCATGTCCGGCTCTGTTTCGACAGCACAGAGCCTGCTTGGGATTCTCTCTTTCTCCCCCCCACCTCTCTGTCCTTCTCCCTCTTGTGTGCATTCTCTCTCTCTCTCAAAATAAATAAATAAACAAAAAAAAAGTGACAACGGGAACTGGGCAAAGTTGCTGGAGAATCCTTAGAGCTTCTAGACAACCCAGAGACTGACTCATCCAGCCTTTCCTTTCGCCAGGGAGCAGAGATAGAAGTAGGTGGGAGGAAACAATGCCCCTAAATCATGTTGATCCTTCCCTTCTCTCCGTGTGTGGTGTGGCCCCCCCCCCACCTGCCTCATTTTCTGATATAAGATGAAAAAGTCCAAATAGAGTCCTTTCCTCCTGCTATTAGTTGGGACCCGGCGATCCCACCAGCCATTTACTTATTTCTGGTATAAAGTGTTCTCGCTGTGTAACCTTTCTGTCTCTTAAAGGAGATGTGTGAAAGCCCTGGCCGTGCAAAGTCTTGTGTAACCCCAGTGAGAAGATTGCGGTAGTCTGAAAAGGTCATTAGGGAAATAAAAGCTTAGAGTCCTGAATAGCTTCCCGACAATTGTCCAAGGGCAAGCTGCCCCCTCACCCACCAGCCAACCCAATTAGACTACATCCTGCCTTTTAGGAAAATTCACTAAATTTTGCACCGTGCCCCCCCACAGCCCGGATCGACATAAGAATTTTAAGTATTCAATGTCATGTATGTATATTGAGTCCCCAAAGCATATATAATAAGTGTCTGTATCGCTCAAAGTACATTAAACTTTTTGTTCCGTGCTTCTAGAATCTTGACAAATACGTCGGCACTTTGAAAAGAGTAACTTTAATTTTTGTCGTCATACATTCTGTCATTTACAAATCAAACAGTACTTAAATGCGTGGTGAGGGATAAACACAGTTTTCAGTTCCACTTCTAGAATTTCACTTCCACTCCCCTGAGGCAGGGAATTGCAACAATTTCTTTTTTTTCGGGAATTTACCTCGTGTTGCTAGATGATGTGTGCCTAGAAGATTTCCTTGATTATATTTTCCAACACTGTTACTGAGAGCTTTTATTTCTTAATTATTCTTATTCTATTTTAGTTTTCAAGACTTCTGGTTCTCTGATCCACTTTTATATTTTCCTGTTTTCGTTTCACGAAAGAATATCTTCTTTTATATTCCTGAGAAGGTCGTTTTCTTTTCGAAGTGTATACTTGTTGAAACGTTTACTGAATCATCTCTATTTCTTCTGGGTTCATCTTTACCCTTTTTGTTTTCCTCTTTCCCATTGGAGTTTTCCTCAGATGTCTGATGATTTTGGTAGGCCATCCAAATTTAAGAGAGGGGCACTAGCTGCTAATTGGAGGGGGTGGAAGTCGGTTTTTATATCCAGTGGCTGATAAAGTTTACCGGCCTGTATCACCATCTGATACAACCACGTAACTCTTTCCTTGCTGTGCGCATCTTCCGGGTCTTATCCAAGTGCCATGAGAGCAAAGCTTTGTTTGTTTTGTTACCCACTGTGTTCTCAGTGCCTAGAACAGTGCTTAACACATGATTAAGTGTAAAAAACAAAACAAAAACAAAAAACAAAAAAAACCCAAAAAACAAAAAAACAAAAAACAAAAAAAACCCCCAAACCCCAAAACAACACCTGTTCGATAAAGAAATGCGAAATGTGGGGGTGGGGGGGGAGGAGGGGAGTTATACCTAGCACAAAGTGAAAGGAAGCCTAGCAGAGGAAGAAATTCATTTTGCCTTAGAGCATCAGGGAGGCTTTTTGGAAGACAGGGGATTTGACCAGAAGCCTGAAGAATGGGTAGGTCAAGGAGAAGAGGGGCAAAGAGACCAACTTGTCTGAAAGGAGGCACGGAGCATTTGACCTCCCAGGACTCTGAAAGGTCATCCCTTTGGTACTTTTCAAACTGAGGGTCACCAACCATTTATTGATCCTGAAATCAATTTAATGGGTTTCCACCAGCATTAAAAAAAAAAAAGAAAAGAAAGAAAGAAACATCAGAATGCACCGTCTGTAGCTAGGATGACTCTGGTTAAGTGTTCTCTCGTGAGTTTGCGTGCACGCAGATGCACCCGCACACACGGGACCGTGATGCAAAACTTATTCCTTACTCTGGACACAGAAAGTTTGAAAAGCACTGTCCTAGAATGGTCCTCCCTTCAAATCTGGGATTTTCCCCTCTGGTGACTACATGTCCCTGCCAGACAGTCGTGAGGCTCCTCTTTTCCAGGGTTTACTGAAAGCTCACCACTCACGGGGAGCCGACTGCATAGCCGTGAGGCACCAGCTGCTGGAAACTGCCCTGTGTCCTTTTGTTCACTCGGAGAAATGATGTAAATCGGGCCACTGTGCCTTTTTTTTTTTTTTAAACTTTAAAGACACAGGAAAGTGCACAGAATTATATGTAATCATCCAGAACTGACAACTGTTAACATGTTTTCGTATTTGTTTTTGGTGTTTCTTAAAAAAAAATTTAAAAAAATTTTTAGTGTTTATTTATTTTTTGAAGGAGAGACAGAGGAGGGAGGAGAGACAGGGAGGAGTGGAGAGAGAGGGAGACATAGAATCCGAGGCAGGCTCCAGGCTCCGAGCTGTCAGCTCGGATCCCGATGCGGGGCTCGAACTCAAATACAGTGAGATCATGACCTGAGCCGAAGTCAGCCGCCGCCGACTGAGCCACCCAGGCGCCCCGCAGTGTATTTTTTTTTTTTTAAAGAAAGACCCCTTTCTCACCACCACCACCCCCCTCCCACCCCATTGTTCTCCACATTCTTTCTGGGGGAAGGTAGAGCCTGTTTGCCGATACCCTTCTTCTCCAGATGTAGGGCTTTTACTTGCATCCAGCGGCAACACAAAGCATTATTTTGGTTTGGGCTTTGAGTTTACATCAACACCTAAATGTATCATTCTGGGTCTTGCTTTCACCACCGGGACTTGGAGTTTTGAGACTGCAGAGGAAGAACTCAACCCAAAGGAACTGCACCCAGACTTCCAGGACACGACCCGCCCACAGGTTCTGCCTAAGGGGGCATCTTCGATTTTAGGACCTTGCAGATGAAGTATCTGCCCTCCCTCATGGAGTGAGATTTCCTTATTCCTAGTAATACTGAGGTTCTCCCAGTAATCCAGGCCACATAAATAAATAAATAAACAAACAAACAAACAAACAAACAACAGTCGAGTTGCACTTGACATGCTCCCAAGGAACACTGAACATCCGCCCTGCATGGGGTTTCGCACAGACCCAGTCCTGACAGTAAGCATCTCCGTGGGAGGGTCTGGAGTCCGGCCCTGAAAGGCTCCACACCAGTTCCGGCCAAGAAGGCAGTGTAGATTAGAACAGAATAAGTCTGAGTTTCTTTCACAACATAGGCTAGTAATACTCCTCTAATGGCGTTCTTTTATCCAGGCAGCTGACATCTACGGAGCACCTACCGAGAGCTCTGAAGCAGTGTAGCCCAGGGGTTAAGGGCAGGGGATTTGGCCCCGAGACCTGAATTCTGGCTCTGCGGGCAGATACCTCTTGGAGCCTCGTTACCTTAACACTATACGAAAAATTATCTGGGCGCCTGGGTGTCTCAGTCTGTTAAGCATCCGACTTCGGTTCAGGTCATGAATTCACAGTTCACGAGTTCGAGCCCCATGTTGGGCTCTGTGCTGACAGCTCGGAGCCCGGAACCTGCTTTGGATTCTGTGTCTCCCTCTCTCTCTGCCCCTCCTCCACTCGTGCTCTGTCTCTCTTTCTCTCAAAAATAGACATTTGGGGCACCCGGGTGGCTCAGTCAGTTGAGCATCCAACTCTTGATTTCAGCTCAGGTCATGGTCCCGGGGTCGTGGGATCCAGCCCTGCATCAGGCTCTGCGCTGAGCATAGAGTCTGCTTAAGATTCTCTCTCCCTCTGCCCCTCTCCCCTGCTCATTCTCTCTTGCTCTCTCTAAGATAAATAAAATAAAAAAAAAGAATTCAGTAAATAGGAGTTACTTTGTTTTAGTATTATTGCTTTTCATCAGGTTCTGTGCCAGGCTACGGAGACATAGAGGTGGATAGAGATTGGTCCCCCCATCAAAGACTTCATAACCTAGTGGCCTGCTTCTAGATTCTTCTCTTTCTTCCCTAATATCTTCTGAAATTAAAAAAAAAAAAATGCAGAAAGTGCAAATTACCTCCATAGGCCATTTTGGGGAGGTGGGTCGAGTTGGGGCAAGGACTCACATCTAACTGGCTGTCTTCTTGGGAGAAGACGAGGGCTAAAAGGGGTGGAGGGAATGAAACCCAAAGCCTCTTCCCCAAGGGCTCGGGAATGTCCCTGAGCCTTTGGCTCTGACGAGCTCTGTGCTGAGGGCTCTGAATAGCAATATGCACTCAGGATTAAGACAGCCTTTCACTCACAAATCTGGGAACCTGTGATCTTCCGTAGACAAACCCAACTGCTGTGGTTGTAAAATAAATAAACAAAAAGGTGGGCACCTTTCCCGTACATTTGATCAGAACTTTGGCAAAGTTACGAAGAAAACGTTTTCCCTAGACTCCTGCTTGCTTCCACCCTGAATTTCTCTAAATGCTGTTTACTGCTTTTTTATTTTTTAAAGGACGCTTTCAAAGATAGAACAATTGCTAAAGTGACTCTAACACTAAAAAAAAATCCATTTTCTCAGTGGTTCGGTCTTCGTGGTGGAGGATGATAATACATACATGTTTAACATGCAGCCCATTTGAACTTGTATCTACACTCCACTTCCAAATCTCCAGCACATGCATTCATCAAGGGAGACAGGAGAGAAACCGCTAACAGTGAGAATGGTGAAGCATCAGTCATAGTTAATAGCTCTGGGAATGAAATGTATAATATCACATCTTGTTAATGTGTGTTAATGTATAATATCACAGCTTGTTTACAAGCTTTGTATTTAATTTTACCACTTACTATTTAAAATAGATCAATGCCAGAATTTTTTTAAAAAATTTATTTACTTTGAGAGAGAGAGAGAGAGAGAGAGAGGGAAGGGCAGAGAGGGAGAGGGAGAGGGAGGGAGAGAGAGAATCCCAAGCAGGCTCCGCACTGTCAGTGCAGAGCCTGACTGGGAGCTCGAACTCATCAACTGTGAGATCATGACCTGAGCCTAAATCAAGGGTTGAACACTTAACCGACTGTGCCACCCAGGCGCCCCTCTCAACGTCAGAACTGGCCATGACGAAGTCCGTTTTGTAAATAAAATGGGCTCAGATATTGATGTCAGCGTAGTAAGTACAAAAACCAAATCCCTACAAGGGTCAGGGGGACAATATCCTCCCCAAACTTCAAATCGAATGCTTGGCCTGAGAACTGGGTTTGGATCTCAACTCCACTCAGTCCGGGCAAGAAGCTGCCACGTGCAGACTGCTTCCTTCCTGGGAAAAAAAAATGGGAATCTCCAAAGGAAGCACAGGGTCACCTTTAGATGCGGGGGTGGGGTGGGGATGGGGCACAGCAGGCATACGAGGGCAGGAGAGCCATAAGAAGTTAGGATATCCTGGGGCGCCTGGGTGGCACAGTCGGTTAAGCGTCCGACTTCAGCCAGGTCACGATCTCGAGGTCCGTGAGTTCGAGCCCCGCGTCGGGCTCCAGGCTGATGGCTCGGAGCCTGGAGCCTGTTTCGGATTCTGTGTCTCCCTCTCTCTCTGCCCCTCCCCCGTTCATGCTCTGTCTCTCTCTGTCCCAAAAATAAATAAAAAACGTTGAAAAAAAATTAAAAAAAAAAAAAAGAAGCTAGGATATCCTGATGAAAGCAGCCACTAAATTCTCATTCCCACTGTTATTCTTTATTTAAACATTTTTGCTTAAAAAAAAAAAACCCAAAAACTTAAGGGGCGCCTGGGTGGCTCAGTCAGTTGGGCATCCGACTTCGGCTCAGGTCATGATCTCGCCGTTCGTGAGTTCGAGCCCCGCGTCGGGCTCTGTGCTGACAGCTCAGAGCCTGGAGCCTGCTTCGGATTCTGTGTCTCCCTCTCCCTCTCTGTGTCTGCCCCTCCCCTGCTCACCCTCTGTCTCTCTCTGACTCAAAAATAAATAAAACATTAGAAAAAAAAAACTAAAAAAAAAATTATTATTAAAAAGCTGAAAAACCAAGGGGGCAGAAATTGCCCACGACGGCACAACTCAGCTAGAACTGTCTTACCGTCTCTCTCTACTCCCTCTCTGTTGTTTGCCCGGATACACTTGTGTTTTTGCAGCTGTAAGGATCATCCGCACAGTGGTTCGTTACTTTCCCCCTGCACATCGCCCCGTAGCTTCAGAGACTGCAGAGTAATTATTTCAATGGGTACGTAATGTTTCATCAATGAGTGGAGGTTCTCTCCTTTGGCCATTTCCCTATTGCCGCGCATTCTAGGGGAGGAAAAATCATCATCCCTCTACCCTTCTGGGTTCTTAGCGGAGAACCCCGTAATGGAAGATTAACAAGAGAAAAACACATTGTTTGTTTGTTTGTTTGTTGCCATGTAATGTGTTTTGCTTTGGTTGACACGCAGCGTTACATTAGTCTCGGGTACAGACAGCACGGTGACTCCACAAGTCTACAGTCGTGCTGTGGTCCCCCCAAGTGTAGCTCCCATCTGTCACCATACGACGCTATCACAAGGCCACGGACTATATTCCCTATGCCGTGCCTTTTATGGCCATGACTTCCTCATTCCCAACCTGGGAGGCTGTACCTCCTTCTCCCCTTCACCCATTTTGCCCACCCCCACCCCATCCCCTCTGGCAACCACCAATTTGTTCTCTCCTCTGTGTTTACGGGTCCTTGTTTGTTTCTTCATTTGTTTTGCTTTTTAGGTTCCACATATAAGTGAAATCATATGGTATGTGTCTTTCTCTGTCTGACTTGTTTCACCCAGCATACTACCCTGTGGGTCCCTCCACGCTGCCCCAAATGGCAGATCTCATCCTTTTTTTTTTTTTTTTTAATTTCTTTTTTTCAACATTTATTTATTTTTGGGACAGAGAGAGACAGAGCATGAACGGGGGAGGGGCAGAGAGAGAGGGAGACACAGAATCCGAAACAGGCTCCAGGCTCTGAGCCATCAGCCCAGAGCCCGACGCGGGGCTCGAACTCACGGACCGCGAGATCGTGACCTGGCTGAAGTCGGACGCTTAACCGACTGCGCCACCCAGGCGCCCCAACATCCTTTTTTATAGCTGAGTCAAGCGGAAGTTTATGAACACGTCTACCTCCCGGACACGTGGGAGATATCCAGGGAACTGCGAGTAACTCCCCGAGGTGGCTTAGGTCTCAGGATTAAATGCCCTCTTAAGAGGGGAAGGAGAGGGGAGGTAGGACTCTTGGGGGACAGCAGGTGGTTTTAGGAAAGCAGAAGGGGCCCTCAGAAGGCATGGTGGGGGTCTGACGGTTTGGGACAGAGTGAGTCCGGGTGCCGTGCCGCCTTCTAGTCTCGTCTCCTGTGACGAGAGTCCATATGCCCTGCCGAAGACACGCTGGGGAGGGGCTGGATGACGACCGAGTTCCTTCTGGAGGAGATGTGTTCAGGCAGACGAAGGAGATCAGAGAGACTTCCCTGCACCTGTTGTTTTCCAGAGCCTTCAGCTCACAGTAATCAGTGTACCAAAGCGCATATGTTGGGGTGGCTTGTCCTCAGCTCCAACAGTCCTATTTTGGGGTGGCAAATTCTCTTTCCCTTCAGCATTGACATGGCTTCTAATTTTTCCTATTACAAATAAGGAGAGATTATATGTATGCGTATATACAGAAGTAGCATATGTGTGTATATATTTGTACTCTTACTTTCATTTTTAAAAAATGTTTATTTTAAGAGAGAGAGAGAGGGATAGAGAGCAAGCAGGAGAGGGGCAGAGAAAGGGAGAGACAGAGCATCCCAAGCAGACTCCGCACTGTCAGCTCGGAGCCCGATGCGGGACTCGAACCCACGAACTGGGAGATCGTGACCCGAGCCGAAACCAAGAGTCAGATGCTTAACCGACTGAGCCATCCAGGTGCCCCTCTATTTTTACTCTTTAAATCAGATAGGAATATTCTTAGTTTGCAATAGTCGCCCTGTCATGAGTTAAGCCCTTATATGGATTTGCTCATTACATGTTGACAACAGCCCTAAGAGGTACTTATAACTGATGTCCTTGTTTCACAGCTGAGATGACCAAGGCTCACAGAGTTCAAGTAACTCATTCCTGGGGAGCCACAGTGGTGTAGACACTGCAAACTGCAGTGTGACCGCGCAGCCCTTTCTCCTCTCCTGCTCTACTGTGCTGCCTCTCCCTCCGTTAGGCGAAATTCTGTACCTAGTGCAGCCAAGTCAAAATGCAACAGAGACTTCACACCTTCCTCCTGTCTTCTCTGCACACACACACACGCACACACACACACACACACACACACACTCTCACCCCTGCATTTCCTTCCTCTGACTGAGCTGTGACAGAATTTACAATCAGCAGAACACACGGGGAAGCTGGAGTCTGGATTTTCAGTTTTGCTCAGCTCTAAATGAGGAGTCCTCATTTTCCCATCCTGGTCACGGAGTTGTCCCGGATTGTCCCTCGGTAGAAGAAGGAAGAGATTTCTGGACTGAATCCTGGTCCAAATCAGAAAGAAAAGTATTCTTTAGAAAGGGGTCTTCTGATGATTATTTTGAGAGACTTTCTGGTAATCCCCAGCAAATCTGCATGTTAATAGGAATCATTTACTCAAAGCAGGGGTCCAAGAAAATAGCTTTACATAATAACAGTAGCTTGATTTGATTACTTCAATTTGGTTCTTGCTATTGAATTGGAAGTTTTACAGGACGGTAAACAAAACGGGAACGGTGAATTAAAACTGACTGAGTCTCAACCTGCACATCCTCATTACTTCTAATGAGCGGGGAGATGTAAACAGGATCGAGGAGTAAAAACCATTGATAATCTCCTTAGCAGCCTGGATAATTTATTGGTTTCTTTCCCACATCGAGGGCGCTAAGCCTGCCTCATATTCGTTAGGGCTTCTTGGCAGCCCCTTCTGAAAAGAAGCAATTTTCTTTCTTAGAAGCTCAGGGTAGTTTTGTTTATTTGCTCCCCGAAATGCTGATAGACATTTCCAGTGGCCATTTCGAATCACAGCAGTGCTCTTTTTATCTTTAATAATTTTATACTTACGCAAGGGTTGCAAAAATAGCCCAGAGCTCTCCTGTGCACCTTTACTCAGTTTCCCCTTTGGTAACATCTTACGTGAGCACGGGGCATTTATCAAAATGGAGAAATTGACCGCGGCCGGATACTCTTTGCCAAAGAGCAGAACTGATCCACACGTCGTCGGTTTTCCACAAATGTCCTTTTTCGGTTCCAGGGTCCAACCCACGATATGACTGATGAGGGAGCGTGGGGCAAGCTGAGGGCACAGTACAGGCTGACAGCTCCACCGTCCCCCACCAGGAGGGATCTGTGTGATGGTCCTCGGACACTCCTGGCTCCCCAAGAACAAAGGAAAGGGGTTTAAGTGCTTGCCACGGTGATGTGGGGAAACTAAGGCAGATGAAAAATTAAATTCCCTTACTGCCTATACAGCCCAGTGACAAGTCCTTGAAACAGGCAGAGTGACCTCCCTCTAGGAGCTCAGCTGCCTCGAGGATGACACTCTGCTGGGGGCAAAAGAGAATTTTGGCTTCACATTATCCTGACCCCCCAGGATCCTGTAAGTCTACTTCAACATATAAAACTTCCTTTGGAAACTTCTTTTATCTCAACTCCCCCAAGATATATGCTGGCAATCATACTCCAAGCTTATGGCCCCCCTGATATTCTTCTGAAGTGTCGTATGATTGGGGTTTTTTACTAAACGGTAATAAATGGCGTTTTCCTAACAACAGCCAGGCCCTCAAGGTCCTGGGAACCTTGCTTCCAAAATTCCTTAGAGACTTACTCTACCCCTGACCCCCTCCCAACCTGAGGGTAGATAATCAGCTACCTGTCACGACCCGAGGGCAGCTCTTTCTGTCCTTGGGTTCTGTCCCCGTGCTTTAATCAAATCCCCTCTTTGCACCAAAGGCGTCTTCAAGGATTCTCTCTCGCCCGTCAGCTCTGAACCCCACCATCGCCGCAAAACCCCATCGTGACGACATTGCATTCAGTCCTCGGGTCTTGTTAGCCTCCTCCAACCCATAACAGTTCCCCGTTCTTTCCTTGATTTCATGACCTTGACACTTTTGAAGAATTCTAGTCAGTTATTTGGTAGAATGCCCCCTGTCTTAGCTTGGGCTGCTGTAACAGAGTCCCATAGACTGAGTGGCTTAAACAACAAACTTATTTCTCCCGGTTCTGGAAGCTAGAATTTGTTGGCCAGGACCCTCTACCTGCTACTGTCTGTGCTTTCTACAGACACCACCTTGCTGTATTCTTACACGTGGAGAGATCATCTCTCTCCCGTTTCTCCTATGAGGGCACTAATCCCATTTCTGAGAGCTCCACCTTCGGGTGGACCAACTTACCTGCCCAAAGTCCCACCTCCTAACACCATCACACCGGGAATTAGAGCTGCAGCATATGAACCGGGTGGTGGGGAGACACAAACATTCAGTCCGCAGCATGCCTCGGTTTGGGTTTATCTGATGTGTTCTCAGGATTAGATTGGAATTGTGCCTCATAGGGAGGGAAAGCTCGAGTTGATTGATACGTCCTCCTCAGTTCACCTCGTCTATCTACCTTGATCACAATCTGCCGGGCTTTCCAGCGTAGACTTACGATTTTTCCGTTCGTGATTATTAAATCCTTTGAGCCTAGGCAAAGTTCTTATTTCTGCTTGACTATTCACAGCAGTGCTTTTCGTCCTCCAAAGCAATAGTTTATCTTCAGCGAAATGCCAAGAAGACGTCCATAGAGGACCTTGGAGTTTGTGGAGGGCTCTGGGGCGTCACAGCCACTCGCCTCCCCACCCCCGGAAACCCAGCATCCCAGGACAAGGTCAGCACACCTCCCGCTTTGCTCCACCAGCTGTCTGACAACTGGACACCAAGCCCTGGCCAGAAGTGGGACCCCGTTTCCTATCATAGCCTGACAGTGCTCTCCCCAGACCCATAGCCATGTTTCACGTGATTTAGGAAGAGCATATAACTGCAGGAGAGAAAGAGGTGGGTCTAAGTAACGAAATGAACAGTGTTCAAAAATCTGAGATCGCTGCCTCTCTTCGACAGTCACAGATACTGATGTCCCCAGATGTGCCCTGAAGATTTAATTGCAAAGCAGGTAAATCTGCTGCTCAAAAAACATGGCGGTTGGGGATTTCCACTCCCTAAATATATTTTCCCCTTTGGTGGTTTCCTTTTAAAAATAAGCGTAGGTTCA
This sequence comes from Lynx canadensis, assembly GCF_007474595.2. Lineage (NCBI taxonomy): Eukaryota > Metazoa > Chordata > Mammalia > Carnivora > Felidae > Lynx > Lynx canadensis. The sequence goes on from NC_044311.2 coordinate 146,913,763, forward strand.
ATGGATTAGAATTAGAAATCAAGGACGAGGGAAATTAAGCCAAACTGGGAAAGTCAGGACCCAATTTTGCCAGTGAATATTCAACTGGTGGCCGCTGGTGCCAGGCCTGGGAATCTCCTCGTCTGAGATCCACATAGAAGGAAAATGGGAAAGATGCTTTTTCCCTCTCTCTCCCTCGTTCTTGTTTCTCTTTGGTGACTACATAATTCTCTTTCTCAAGGTCTTTCAGAGTTATCCTTCTCTCCTGCCTATAAAAGGAGGACATTAGTCTCTTCTGTTTAGCCTCAGAATTGATTCCTGCAGGTCTGTTTATGTGATCATATCCTTATTCACAAGGGGTACCCAGGTAGAATCTGATGACAAAGTGGAGAAGGAAGTAGAGGAAGAGGAGAGGACGGACCCAACCCAGAAAAAATTAATGGATATTTGCACACAAGGTGGCACTACCTAAATCCTATATACGTCATCATCTTGCTAAAACCTCTTCATGGTCTCACTCTCTGATATCTGCCTTTTCCTTGTGCCCAGACCAGCTTTACCACGTATCAGGTAGACATGTCTCTGCTCAGAAATAAAACATGCATTCCAGAAGGTGGGCCAGGCGGTAGCATTGAACAAGTGTTGTCGGCTGGCTGAGCTAACCTGTAACGGGTTCTCCTGGCCTTCAAGCAGGGGTCCCGCTATGACCTCCCAGCCAATCCATCCCGGGGAGTTCAAGGTCATATTCGACTTCTGCATGTTCTATCTATGGTTAAGAGCTTACATTATATCCGAGTCTTTGACTTATGGATTCAATAAACTTTGCTGCTTTTGAGTAAATAAAAGACATAGCTTTTCTTCTGAAAATATAAAGGGGACAGCCCAGAAGAGATAGTTGATAATGAGAGAGGGCAGCATTAAATAGAAAAAAAAAAAAAAAAGAATGCTTTCATAAAACAAAAATTCGGCTATTCACCCATGAACAAGTAAGTTTAGAATTCTAGTGAAAAACATCAAGAAAAGTTCAATCTGTGTTTATAAAACTCTGTTTAGGAGGCAGAGACATGTGCAAACTTTGAAAAGTAGTTTTTGCTTACAACTGTTCGCTTCGAAGCAAATTTTGGCCCCATAGGAAAGAAGTGAATTAGTCATTTGGAAATGTCATTAACACGAAACTTCTTTTGCTTTATTATGCCAGTTCATCAGGCATTATTCTGGGTTCCCCGCAAAGTCTACGTAAATAACCCTGCTTCGCCACTTATCGGAGCAAATCTGGGGACGTTCTTTTTCTGCGGTCGGGCGAGTTGGAAAGCACACTGTCGGCCGAGGCTCCCAGGAGCATCTTGCCCCGCCCCCACCACAAGCACATCTGCGCCCCCCACTTTGCGGGCACCCACACAGCCGTCTCCACAGCAGCTGGTGGGCTGGATCCAATCGGCCAGTGTGGGCCAAACAGAATGCGTGATTGATGAAGAACCCTCGAGAACAGACCTCGAGTCTGGGAGCCAAACGGTTCCTTGCACCGACCCAAAGGATAAAGGTGGCCAATCAGTTTTGGGGGCAGAGGCAGCATCCCACCAACATGCAACGCCTTTTCTTTCTCGACACAGCCCCGGTATTGTCCGTGATATAAAGCTGTTCAGTGTCCCGCCCTGCCGCGTACAAGGCCCGGCCCTGTCCTCTGTGAGCGAGTCCCCATATTAATTTTGAGAGCAGGAGGTGCCATGTGCACGCGGACTGAACGCACTCCCCATCCGACGTGCGGAGGAAGGCATGGAGAGAAGTATCCCGATGGTTTGTGTTTGTTTTAAATTTGACGGCTGGCTCTTCTTGCTCTCCGAGAAAGCTTATTTGGGAATAACAGCCCCTCTCCTGGGTCACGTGAGCCAGTCTGAGAAGTCATACGTGTCAGGATCGTCACTGTCTGGGTTTGGAAGCGGGACTGGCGGCGGGTGGTCTTTCACTCACTTGACCTGAGTTTATGGCCCTTCCGTATCAAGAGGAGCTATTTTTTTTTTTTAATTTTTTTTTTCAACATTTATTTATTTTTGGGACAGAGAGAGAGAGACAGAGCATGAACGGGGGAGGGGCAGAGAGAGGGAGACACAGAATCGGAAACAGGCTCCAGGCTCCGAGCCATCAGCCCAGAGCCTGACGCGGGGCTCGAACTCACGGACCTCGAGATCGTGACCTGGCTGAAGTCGGACGCTTAACCGACTGCGCCACCCAGGCGCCCCAAGAGGAGCTATTTTTGTACGTACTTTCACCCCTACTTTGTTCTGATTGGAGTCTCTTCACTTCACTTCAATGAGTGAATTAGCATTATTTCACTTAAAGTTAGTAACCCAAGTTATATAACAAAGTATAAAGATGACGTTCAACAGATAGATGAGTGAACAAGGTAATAGAAAAATCTTAATACTGGCATAGAGCCATAGTAGCTGCCTTCCAAATTAAAGCCATCACTTGTTGGGGCGCCTCGGTGGCTCGGTGGGTTAAGCGTCTGGCTTAGCTCTCGTCCCGATCTCGCAGTTTGTGGGTTCAAGCCCCGCGTCGGGCTCTGTGCTGCCAGCTCGGAGCCTGCTTTGGATTCTGTGTTCCTCTCTCTCTCTGCCCCTCACACATTCTCTCGAAAATAAATAAACATTAAAAAAAATGTTCAAAGCTATCATTTGTCAGCCAAAGTTAAAACATAAAAGATGGCCATTGTCAGTGTAAACAAATTTTGCCCCCATTTCTGCTCTCCTGATTTCGCCACGTTCCCACTAGATTTCTATGTACATTTGCAACGTCCTGACATCATGTTGACAATTCCGTGGAGATGACATTGCATTCTTTTCCATGTTCCTAATGACTCGTCCCCTTTAGGAAATAGGTAATGTCCCGTTATACCGACATTTCATTAGTTCGTCCGCTGCGGTCGCTAAACCTTCAGGTTATTTGCAGCTTTTCACCACCATAAATGACACTGCTCTAAATATATCAATACATACACCATTTCTTTTTCTTTTTCTTTTTTTAAATTACTTCCTTGAAATAAATTCCAAAGAATGAGATTACGGGGTCAAAGAGTACAAGCATTTTTATGACCTTTGACCTGCATTGATTGTCAAATGCCCTCAAAAGGCATTGTACCAGTTTTCAAAGAATGAAATATCTCCTCCCCACCCCCCCCCCCCCCCCCGGGGGTCTCATCAGCGTTGAGTTATAGGATTTCCCTGTATTTTTTTTTTTTATTTCTTCCATCTCAATTGACTGAGATTAAAGAACATACCCAGGGGAGTACTGTCATAAGCACCCATGTAAGTCGCTGATTGCTTAATAATGCTTAGGACACGACAGAAAGGAAAAGAACACAGAAAACACAGGCTGAATCAAATGCTTAGTTGTGCTGAATGCCTTTGTATATTGAATATCTGTGGGCCCGGCTAAGCTTCAATACTGACAACAACAAAGAAATCGGTCCTGAGATAGTTAGAGTCCCATCGGCACACCGGAGGCAGATAACTCAGTTTTCGTTTCATAAACACGTTCACCCACTCACAAAGCTCTAAACTTTGCTTCCGAGTAAGACTGAGGGCAACGAACACTCACTTAGTTTATCGATGCCTAAAGCGCTGATGTCGAGCAGCAGAGATGTGACTCCGTGTGACCTCTTGCGAAGACTTCCAATTATTTCACCGTGGTTTTCTGCTTTTCCTGTGTCTCAAGCTATCTTGAATAGGGAGAGAAAAGAGAGATGAGGAGTGAAAGCAGAATAACAGGGGCAAGAGTCTCTCCTCCTTTCTAAATTCTGCGTGAGGCCTGGCTCCGTTTTATGGAAACACTGTGCAGAGAAATGAGCGGCTTGTCCGTGTCAGGGCACTTTCGCATGGTTAAGAGAAAAATCCCCAACTAGCCCGGAATTCTTGGTGACCAACCCAGCTGAATCTCGTTCCTGCTTAAAAATATGCCTTAGGATTTCTGTGACACGGTGGCTCTTACAGAGTAAGCGTACTATTAAAATCCACGACTGAGGGGCGCCTGGGTGGCTCAGTCCGTTAAGCGTCCGACTTCTGCTCGGGTCATGATCTCACAGTTCGTGAGTTTGAGCCCCATGTTGGGCTCTCTGCTGTCAGTATGGAGCCCACTTCTTTTTTTTTTTTTTTAATGTTTATTTATTCTTGAGTGAGAGAGAGAGAGAGAGAGAGCATGAGTGGGAGAGGGGCAGAGCGAGAGAGGGACACAGAATCTGAAGAAAGCTCCAGGCTCTGAGCTGTCAGCACAGAGCCCGATGCGAGGCTGGAAACCAGGAACTGTGAGATCATGACCCAAGCTGGGATTAAATGCTGAGTCGGACACTCAACCGACTGAGGCACCCAGGCGCCCCGATAAATAAAAACATTTTCCAAAAGTCCTTGATTGACTCGAATGTGACCATGTACTTACTGCCTGCGTTGGAGAGTCTAAATGCACCAGCCTCGTGGGAAGCATACGCCTTGTTATCTGGGGAATAAATCTGCTTCAGCTGGGCGGGCATCCCTTCTCTCCTCAGCTCCACCACACGAGAGAAACGTGGCGTTTTGTAGCTGGGAGGGCACCAGAGGCAAGAACATGCCGATTCAACATTTTAAGGCTCCACTCACCTGGATGGTGGAAAAGTAGAAACCAGGAAGCAGAAGTGTGAGCGCATCTAACGTTAGTCAGTTACATCCAGTCCCACCTCCCGGCTCCCATCACTGCCACTCTGGAGGAAGAGAAGAGCCAGGATGGGGACTGGAGTCGTCGGAGGGGCAGAGGGCGGAGGGCGGGGGGGAGGAGAGCATTTGGACTCCCCAGCAGACGTGAGGGCGAATGGATCAGCGCGAGCTCTCGTGACTGGACCAGCACACTGCCGACTGCCACACGGCTATGGATTGCCACGGTCTTGCGGGCTGCTGGGCGATGCCATTGATGGCGACCCCCAGGTGGGGACCCGTTGGGATCCAGCTGGCGTCCTCTAGCTCTCTGCTTGGGAGTCGTGTCTTTCCAGGCACACCAGGGCTGAGTTAGGGGAAGAGTGGGAAGGTCAAGTACCGAGAAGGATGAACTAGAGAAAGGCATGGTAATTTGCTAGAGTGGACCCTTCATTTAGAGTGAGGAATTGTGTGAGCGAGGGCCTGCGGGCTGGTAAATAGCTTGTTCAACTCCAAGGAGAAGATCCATCAGTGTCAGTGGCCAATTCAGAACATGGCAGCCAGATGATTTCCATTTCCCCCCTCCCCAGCCTCCCCATCTCTCTCTCTCTCTCTCTCTACCCACAAAACTTTTTCATTCCCAGCCCTCTCCCATCTCCTGTTACCTTGAATAATAAAATCCAGGAAAAATGAATGCCGAAGCAGCCTGGCCTATAGAGAGATCACCACGTTGGCAGGCAAGGCTAAGTTTCCAAGTGCTTCTTTTCCAAACTGTGTTGGAATACACGTGAATCTGACACGTACAATTGGCTGGAAAGTCATCCAGCCCTGAAGCTATGGCCCTGGGTAAGGAGGAGGCTGAAGGAGAGGAGAAGTGCCCACCCCACGCCCCCAAATCCACTCTTCCCACCCTCCCTGGTAGACGCAGATACGCCTTCCTCTATCCCCAGACAGCACATGCACACATCTGCTGAGGGCTCACCCCCACCGTATACTAATTCGTTTCTGTGCCGTCTTCCCAGCTGGGCAGTGAGTTATTAGTGTATTCAGGCAAATCTGGGTTCGCACACCAAGTCCGGTCTCCTCCAAGCTATGGGACATTGGGCCAGCCACCTCGCTTTTCCGAGACCTTTGTTTCCTCATCCGTAATGAGCCTGCCTCAATCGGGTTGTTGTGTGGACCGTATGAGCTTCTACAAAATGCTTGGCCCAAACGTCTTCCTTCATTCGCCGTGTAATTCCCGGCCCTTTGCACAGGAACGAACAGATAACACGCTCATCAAAATACATCTCTGTCTACCCAGTGCTTCTCAGGCACCGTGTGGACGGACAGGGGAATTTTTTTTCTTGACCTTGAGAAATGCCATGGTTCTCTGGCCACAGCAGCTTGTCCGTGTCTGGTAGTGACTCCTTATTCCAAGTCCCTTTCACGCGGCACCCCGAAGCAGGGTGGGGACGTGCCAACCCTCTCCGGGTAGGCCAGCTAACCTTGGGGTTTCCCCTGGTGTCATTCATTTGTTCTCTTATTGTCTCGGCACGCATCTATTGAGACCCACATGCTGTGGTTGCTGCCTCGGGTGCTCGTGTGGGCACAAGACACGGTCCGTGTTTTGTAGCAAGTTACGGTCCCTGGGATTCCCAGTAAGGATGAGCGGTGTCGGAGGTTAAAGTATCCTAGTGTGATTCAGGGGTTTCTCTCTGTGCCTATCAGGGCAGGCTTCACGGAGGAGGTGTACCGTGCGCACAAACCCAGTTCTGTAGGTACTGTCATTGACCGAGTAACCCATGCGGGCAGAGGCCACTCTAGGCGGAAGCTAATCAAACTTGAGCGTACGGGACCCTCACTGGCACGGTCCTTTCCAAGGCTTGGGAAGGGTCCTACCAGCTCGTTCACGTGGTCATGCGTTTGCACGTGCACGTTAGATGTTTCAACCACAGTCGATCAAGAACACCGTCTCTGTCCACGCCGACTGCTCCCCGTGTCGTGAGCGCTGGAGTGGCCGCGAGCGTTTTGGGGATGCAGTTCAGGGGCGGTTTCATGGGGGTGGGGGTTAGGTGTAGCCTAGTGGGATTTACCTGTGTGCTTTGCAGTCACTTCTCTGTCATGATGGTACAGCAAAGACTCGGCGCCCCCGAAGAGACAAGCCCCACGCGCTCGGGGAATCCGAAAAGGCTGTTTATTACGCACCGGTGCTGGCCCAGCGGAGTCACCTCCAAAGGCTGAGGCCCGAACCTTGGCATCAGCCTCCCTTTATGGCTGGGAGGGTAGGGGGCTGAGAGGCAAAAGGAAAAGGTGGAGGGGGGCCCTTATCAGCGGTGCTCTCCGGGCGTTTTGTGGCCCCAGCAGGCAAACGAGATTACAGAAGCCAAAAGGCTGGAGTCTCCAGCCTCGGACATCTGGCCGGCCCTTTTATCTTGTTTCTACCAGCTTTTCTTCTCAGTGATGCTGCTGCTAGTCGCCTGGGTGAAAAAATGGAGTCCAGGAATACCCTTGCTGCACACCAGGTGGGGCTTCCGGCAGGGTGGCAAGAGGTCACAAGACTTGCAGGTCAGAAATCAGAAGGCCAGGGGCGCCTGGGTGGCTCAGTCGGGGCAGCATCCGACTCTTGGTTTCAGCTCGGGTCACGATCTCACGGTTTGTGAGCTTGAGCCCCGCGGAGCCTGCCTGGGATTCTCTGTCTCTCTGTCTCTGTCTGTCTCTCTCCAAATAAATAAATAAACTTAAAAAAAATTAAAAAAAGGGCAAGAAATCATAAGACGATACAGACACATGCGTTGGTGCCCGGCCCCAGCACCGGGTGGTTGGTGGAGGAAAGACAAGGGTTGAAATGGGTAAGGTGAGAAGCAGTCTGTGCAGAAGTATCACAGAGTTGTGTCCAGCAGTTAATTTTTTTAAAAATAAATACATACGTATCTATACAGAGAGATCATATTCTGTTTCTGGATCGTGCGATGTTTATGGTATTCATCAGCCTTTAACTTTTGTAGTTTGCTGTGATTTCCCAGGCGACGCAAATAATCCCAGTCACGTCTGATTTCGTATTCCTGTGTTTACAGTCCTTTTCTGATCTCTGGAAGCTGGATTAGCCAAGCCTGCAGTCATGGCTCATCCTGGGGGGGGTTGGGGGGGTTGGGGGGGGTAGGGTGCACAGCAGAATTCCATCTTTGTACTTCATCCCAAAATGCTCTCATACAGACTCACCCCCGGGGCCGCCGGGGTCCTGGCTCAGGCCCCAGGCCTCCTGGCGGGAGCCGGTCCCAGAACCCCTGTTCCCAGGGGGCAGCAGCTGCTGGGTCCTTGGAGGCGCTGGGATCCGACAGCCCGGTACCTGGGAACCGGGGCCTGCCCAGCGGCCTTCCTTCCTGGCCGCATGGCTGCCTTTGGCCAACAGCTGCCTGTGTGCGGCCCCTCTCCGGAGGATCTGTGCGCCCATTCATCACAGGCCTCCTCTTGGAAAGGCAAAGAAGGTTGCATTATACGAGGTAAAGCTTATCGTTTGTATCTGCCAAGACTCCCGCATTTCCCCTGCCTCCCGCCTCCAGCGCCTCCCCTCCCCTCTTCCTTCACCCTCTCTGGTGGGTTTTCAATAGCGTGTGCTTTTTTTTTTTTCTTTCCCCTTTCTTTCTGGGCAAGACAGGGTTGTCTCTCTGGGTGGAAAAAGGCAGTGTGTTCGTGGAGTGCAGCTGCATTTCAAAGGTACTTTGTTGGCCAGTTATGAATTTGCCTTTGCTAATGTGGGGAAACAGGGAGATTCTTTGGCTTTTTTTTCCCCCCAAACTGAAATTGATGTTATTTCTTTGCCAGTGGTACCCAAGGATATGTTTTGTTTCATTTCCTCCCCTTTCAGACTGAGCCCTATTTATGTTTGGAGCTGGGGCAGTGCCACTGAGAATCATTGTCATTACCACCAGCGTCTGAGGCCGGCCAAATTCAGCAGCTGTGGTTCCATGCCTACCCTCACCAAGGTTTATTTCCTTGACAACATGTTCTTGTTTGGACCAACTTTCTGAGTCTTTCTCTCCGTGTGTGTGTGTGTGTGTGTGTGTGTGTGTGTGTGTTTCCCCTCCTTTCTGAAATCCCCCTTACAGTGCATGGGGCTTAAAATTAAAAAGGAAAAAGTGTGTGTGTGTGTGTGTGAGAGAGAGAGAGAGAGAGAGAGAGAGAGAGAGAGAGAGAGTTAGTTGGGGGCAGTGAGCAGGGGATTGGAAAAAAGATAAAGACTCTAGGAATTGGAAGATGGGTGCAGGGGCTGGAGTAAGGGGCGGGCGGTGGGAAGTTTTCTACATCAACAACAGCATCAGAGTCGTTATGATTTGGATGGCCAACAGTCTTCTCCACCCCCAAGCTACGCAAGACTCACCCTCGGCCTTACCCACCCTCTAGCCGTTCCAATGGAATTCCTAGGTGGCCCAGTGGGACCCCTGACCCCTATATCCTGTTCCTTTCTCCCTGCTTTGCTACTTTTCTCCTCGATAAAAGGAGAGAGTGAGAGATAATTAACAAAAAACATGGCCCCAGAACAATGACACAACTGGCCTTGGCCGGCCAGAAATTCATCCTGGTTTTCTAGGTGAACTTTCTCCCATCAATCTTCCCTTTAACCTCCATGTTAGTAGAAGCAACAGGAACCCCCCTCCCCTCCCCCGAGCAAATGCTCTCTTTTGACTGGGAACAAAAAAGGGGCTCGGCACAGGCTGAGGTGAAATCTGGGTGGTATGGGGCACCGCACAATGGGGCCGCTGTTCCTTGGCTGGGCTGGTGTTTTACAACAGGGGAGGGGCAGGCGTGAATGGTCTGATGATGGAAACAATCCCCCTGATTCAGGCCTACAAACGCATCTTCTGTTCCACACGGAGCCGGACAGAAAAGAGAAAAGCCCACAAAGAAAAGGGGTGGGGGGAGAATTCAAACAAAATGCGTCAGGCTAAAACTCTCTCCTATCCTACATATCCTAGAAAGGAAATCCATCGCCGGGGCCCTCAGGATTTCTCGGCCGCGTCTGAGTAGCTATAGCTGGGCTCTGATTTATTGATGAAGCTTAAGCGACTCACTGGAGAAAGGCTTGGGGGCCCTTTGTCCTCGAGAGAAAGTACAATAGGCCACAAGGGCCAAGATCTCTGGGGATGCTCTTAGGCCCTGCCTTCCTCTTGCCCTCTCCTCCCTGCAAACGCCAGCAGCAGTAAAAACGGTCGGTGGTGTGCCTAGAAGAGCTGGTGACAAGGCCAGGCCACTTGAGATCTCCTTAAGAGGGTATTATGGTCGGGGAAAATATTTGTGCTGTGAAGATGGCACACTCCATTTGGCTAATGGCTCTCATCTGGGCCGGCTAATCGCCCCCTGCCCGGCTGTCGGGGGCACAGCCGCGGCCAATTCACGGCACCCTCGGAGAAAGCCCCCTTTCTGCGGCGACCAAGGCGGAGACGTTGTGTTCACCTACTTGAGCAGAGGGGAAGGTGACCACGAGGGCAGGCCCAGTTGTAAATTACCATTAAGACAAAAACGGCGCCCCCTCTGCTCCGGGACCCCTCCGATAAATTATGGCTGGACTGTGAGGGTGAGCAGGTCCCCTGAGGGACTGGGTGCTGGAGGGTCCCTCCCCTTCAGAGCTAGGAATGGCTGTGGGGAATCGGGAGTCTGAGCCCATGCGCTGGAGCCCCCAGGAGGTTCCATGGTTTGCCTTCCTGGAGAGGCAAGAGAGAGACACTCACACCGCTGCAGAGCCACTTAGCTCAGATCCTGTGTGGCTTCATGGCCACCTCTTTCTGCACTTGTCCAACTGCCAGCCCCCAGCCTTAGCGTCCACCAAATGGAGAAGAAAGGAAAGGAGAGAGGGAGGGAGATGGTGAGAGAAGGTGAGAGAAGAGAGAAGGAAAGAGAAAAAAGGAAGGGAAGGGAAGGGAAGGGAAGGGAAGGGAAGGGAAGAGAAGGGAAGGGAGGGGAGGGGAGGGGACGGGAGGGAAGGGAAGGGAAGGGAGGGGAGGGAAAGGGGAGGGAAAGGGAAGGGAAGGGAAGGGAGGGGAGGGGAGGGGAGGGCAGGGAAGGGAAGGGAGGGGAGGGGAGGGGAGGGGAGGGGAGGGAAAGGGAAGGGAAGGGAAGGGAAGGGAGGGGAGGGGAGGGGGGGGAAGGGAAGGGAAGGGAAGGGAAGGGAGGGGAGGGGAGGGAAAGGGAGGGAAGGGAAGGGAAGGGAAGGCAAGGGAAGGGAAGGCAAGGGAAGGCAAGGGAAGGCAAGGGAAGGCAAGGCAAGGCAAGACAAGGCAAGGCAAGGGAAGGGAAGGGAGGGGAAGGGAAGGGAAGGGAAAGGAAGGCAAGGGAAGGGAAGGGAGAGGAGGGGAGGGAAGGGGAGGGAAGGGAAGGGAAGGGAAGGGAAGGGAAGGGAAGGGAAGGGAAGGGAAGGCAAGGGAAGGGAAGGCAAGGGAAGGGAAGGCAAGGGAAGGCAAGGCAAGGCAAGGCAAGGCAAGGGAAGGGAAGGGAAGGGAAGGGAAGGGAAGGGAAGGGAGGGGAGGGAAAGGGAAGGGAAGGGAACAGGGAGGGGCAGAGTGATTTTCATGAAAAATGAGTTTGTCACCCTTGATTTGAAGTCTGAAGAAGGGAGTTTTATATAAAACACAGAAACCTCAAATCGGTGCTTAGCCATCAACCCAGAATGATGCCTTCTTATCGGCGTCAGGCACTTTATAACCTGGCTTGTTATGCTATTGACCTCAGTTAACTTTCAAAGTAATAGATTTTTTGCAAGTTTTCAAAAATGGGAATCTCTCTTCCTCAGTTGTGTTGCACATAACGTTGTCTTTAAATTTTTTTTAATGTTAATTTATTTGTTTATTTATTTTTGAGACAGCGCACTCGAGTGGAGGAGGGGCAGAGAGAGAGGGAGACACAGGGTCTGAAGCAGGCTCCAGGCTCCGAGCTGTCAGCGCAGAGCCCGTCGCGGGGCTCGAACTCACGGACCGCGAGATCACGACCTGAGCCGGACCTTAATTGACTGAGCCACCCAGACGCCGCACAACCTTGACCACATTGGATTGGACTTTCTTTTTTGACTCAGGGTCAAGTGAAACAGAACGTGCGTGCAAGTGTTCCGCGAACCCTTAGGACAATGCCGCTGTGGGCCATTCCTCCACCTCCCCCCCACACCCCCTGCACACTCCGGGGCCATGGTGATGGGGAAGTTTCGTGTCTGCTCTTTACAGCTTTAGTTTCTCTGTGCCCCTTAGGTGGCCCTTTTGCTTGCCGGGAGCACCTTGCCTTCATTCTACTTTGCATTCTCTACTGGCCTGTGAAATCGGATAACCACGTCTGTCCACGGGCCCCTGAGTTAAGTGTCAAAACTCTGGCTTTGGGACCCCTGGACAAATTATTTCACTTCTCTGCACCTTGATTTCCTCATCTGTAAGGCGGAAATGGAAACAGCACTCACTCTGGGGCACTGCTGAGAGGAGTACACGGAGTAACACAAAGCAAATGCTCAGGGCAGGGCCTGGAGTATAGTAAATACACAATAATTATTGGTTGTTTTTAAAATGATAATTTAAGGGGAGCCTGGGTGGCTCAGCCGGTTGAGCATCTGACTTCGGCTCAGGTCATGATCTCGTAGCTTGTGGGTTCGAGCCCCTCGTCGGGTTCTGTGCTGATGGCTCGGAGCCTGGAACCTGCTTCGGATTCTGTGTCTCCCTCTCTCTCCGTCCCTCCCCTGCTCACGCTCTCTCTCTCTCTCTCTCAAAAACAAGTGAACATTAAAAAAAATTTTTTTAAAGCTTTTATTTATTTTTGAGACAGAGAGACACCAAGCATGAGCAGGGGAGGGGCAGAGAGAGGGGGAAACACAGAATCCGAAGCGGGCTCCAGGCTCTGAGCCGTCAGCACAGAGCCCGACGCAGGGCTTAAACTCACGGAGAAAAAATTTTTGGAAAAAAAAACAACACACGATAATTTAATATTATGAAGCATGAAAGCACTTTCCTCTGAATAGCAGGCATGCATTTCAGTGCTCGTGTTTTGTACAACAGGAAGGTTTTAAAAGTTTTGCCGGCTTATTTCCCATTTCCTGGTGTGGTTCCGTGTGGTAAGGTGCCTAGAGAGTGAGCTCCAGAAAACTCAAATCCTGAGTCTCAGCCCTCGGGGGCCAGACCAACCTTACTAGCTGAGAACATTTTAAGTGCACACATTGCAGATCTCTCTCTCTCCTGGGTTCCACCTTCCCTCATCCTCTTTCTGCATTTCACTGACAGGTAAGAGCAGGGACAATGACAACGACTGTCCCTCATTTAGCACTTAACCGACATGGAGCATGGCATTTCATGTTTTGTCTACATACTGGTTTTTGCAGCCTCACCGGTGAGGTTTTGTTTTTTTTTGTTTTGTTTTTTTTTTTTTTATCTATGAACTGATAAACGAGCTACAAAACGGGGATGAACTTTGAAAACATTGTACCAAATGAAGGAAGCCAATCACAAGAGACCACACGTTATACGATTCCAGTGATACGGAAATGTCTGGAACAGACAAATGCATGGAGGCAGAAAGTAAATCAGCGCCTAAGGGCTGTAGATGTTGGGGTATACCAGAAGTGCCAGACACGGGGTTTCTTCTGAGGGTGATGAAAATGTTCTAGAACTGACTGAGGGCACGGATACACCATTCCGTGAACACACAAAAAGTGCACGCTGAATTGTACACCTTGCATGGATGGATTGTCTGATCGGCGAATTACGTCACAACGAAGCTTTTCAAAATATGGAAGGGATTATGGAAATAGATCATCATCATAGGGCAATCACCAGAGCCGCAATTAATTGGGCAGAAGGTGGAACTAGATAGAATCTCAGACTATCTCCCCACAGGATACTAATTATACACGCAGGGAAAATGGTGACTTCGCAGTGGAGAGACCCGGCAGATACCAGTCTGGCCAGGTAGTTAGGGTTCACGCCAGAGGGGTGGGGGGTGGACGCCATGGGCCTCCCGATGAGATACCCCCCGGGGGCACACAGCATCATCCCTGGGGTCTCCCTGCCAAGAATTAATATCCTGAGTCTGGGCACAAAGCAACATTGGACAGACCCAGGCTAAGGTTATCCCACAGAATAAAAAGCTTATGCCTTCAAGAGACTCTTAAAAACTGAGAACAAACTGAGGGTGGATGGGGGGTGGGAGGGAGGGGAGGGTGGGTGATGGGTATCGAGGAGGGCACCTGTTGGGATGAGCACTGGGTGTTGTATGGAAACCAATGTGACAATAAAGTTCATATATTGGAAAAAAAAAGCTTATGCTTTCAAACTGATAAAGACATGAGAAACAAGGGAAGACAGAGCAAAACAGACTAATGGGGCGACAGCTAAATACGATACATGTGCCTGGATGGGATCTTGGACCAGCAAGAAAGAAGAGAGATCAGTGGGAGAGGAGGACTGGAGGATAGGGTGCGTCAACGGTGATTCCCTGACTGGGAGACGCATACAGTGGTTGTGTAGACAAGGGTCCTCGATGGGGGGGAGACACCCCCGGGAGAATTTATTCATGGGGGTTGGGTGTGTGGTTGCTTTCAAATGGCGCGGAAAAACCCTGATGATGGTGTGTGTGTGCACGCGCTCACACACGTGCATCTGTAGGGACAGCGAGACAAACACAATCGACGGGATAAACGAGGTAGAATGTTCACAGTCGAGGAATCTCATGAAGCAGATACATGGGTTCTTGGTCCTGCTCTTGCAACTTTCCTGTAGGCTTGAAACCGTTGACAAATAAGTCATTTAAAAGAGCTATGAGGTCATAGAACGGGCTGTGTCATTCAACTACATTGTCTCCTCCCTGCCGAGTATCTAGACGGATTATTGAAATGGACTTTTTTGTGTCTCTTCTCTACAAAAACTCATCACAGGTGTGTGTGAGAAAGAGAGAGAGAGGAGAGAGAGAGAGAAACAGAGAGGTGGGGGAGGAGGGGGAGGGGGGGAGACAAGCAAGCAGGGTTAACGAAAAAAGGTCTGTTTTTTAGACCCTGACCATACAGCACTAACACAGCAAGAATGCTGGGGCTTCAAGCGTAAGAACAGGGTCCCCCATCCACCCCAGACACTTGCTCAGTGTTGCCGGAAGCTCTTCCGGAGGCGATAACGGTATATGCATCCCAAGGTTCGAGATAAGATGCCAGCTGGAATCCTCTCCCACCCCAGGTAAAGGAGATACTAGTCACTCTGACTCGCACAACTGTGTAAGTGGCTAACAACAGAGACTCTTCTCAGTACTGGGAATTTTTTTTACAGGGGAGCAAAGAGAAATCGGAGTGGAAAGAGAAGCAACTAGAAACGGGGAGGACGCGCAGAGAGAAAAATCAGCGATAAAAAATGGTGTTGGGAGACCATTCAGACCCTAGTTCCCCCCCCCCCCCCCCCCGCTGGTTGTGGGAACCTAACCTAACAAAGCTGCCCACACCACCACCCCCCCTTTAAAAAAAAACCAAAACAGCACCAACAGCTTCTATTTATAGCATGCTTGGTAGGTACCAGTCTCTGTGCAGAGCACTCCATACGCGTCACCACACTTAGCTCTCTTCGTCACCCTAAAGGATGGGGACACTCACCAGCTTTTTTTTTAACAGACACGTAACATCAGGTTAGGAGAGATTAAGAAACTTGGCCAAAGTCACATCGCTCATGAGCGACGGAGTCAAGATTCTGAGCCAAGTCAGCTGGCTCGAGACCCGAAGTTCATCACCATCACCACAAAGCTCTCCATGCTGTCTTCCCAGCAATGGTTTCCATCTGTAGAAGGCTCTGCTGATTGTTACCTAGGCACTCAAGCTACACTAGGATGAAAACGTATTATTCGTGGTCTCAGACTGAACTAAAATCCTAACTTCTTGGTCGGGAAGACCAGTTCATTGGTCCCACGGGACCTCAAGCGTTCACTCCCCACCCGCTCCCTGCCCAGCTCCACCCCCACCCCCCCCCCCAGCTTCATCACTGACGTTGTCTGTCTGAGCCATGCTTCCAGTAACATCCGAAGCTTCACCCTGTGCCCCACCCTGGCTCCCGTTGGAAGACGGAGGCCTCCAGGGTTCTCAGGCCGGTGGAGAAGCGACTGGCAACTCCGTGATTGTCATAAACCGGGTGACTCTGTGGCACTGACACAACCTTGGTTTAAGCTATCTCCTCCAAAGTAGTATGATCGGGATGGAACCTTCCTGGAGCGGACAGAACCTTGGAAAGCACCCCTGCCACCTCCTACGTCCACTTCTGCTAATGTGACATCTGTTCTCGGCCTGAGTCTTATTTGTGGGTACTTGTCTTCTTGCTATAATTTTGTAAGACTGGCTTTGAAAATCTCTCTGTTTTATTACTTTGTGCCGAAACAGGGATTGATTGATTAGTTTGGCACAGCAGCTACCCTAAACTTGCCAGCGGGGAGTTTGTGTCCCCTCCTTAACTTGGAACGTCCTCCCCCGAATTTCTCACCAACCTCCTTCTGAAACGCCTATGAGATATATGCTGGGGCCACCCCACCCATTTTTCAAGTTGCTTAACTGCTCTCACATTTTTTATTCTATTTCCCTGTCAAAGACGCCTTCTGGGTAAATTCTTCCCTGCGGTAAACCATTTCTCGTCAGTCGCTTCCAGTGTGGAGTTCAATTCCATCTCTTGAGTTTTGTACTTCGATAATCATAGTTTTCATTCCAAGGATTTAAAACAATTTTTTTTTTCCATAGCCACCTGTACTTCTGATCTCTGCCATTGCCCGTTTCTTGATTTCTTATCCTTCATCTCTGGGAGATCCCAAATCATATTATTTGAAAGCCGTGTTCAGATTTTGTTATGACTGATGTTTCTTTGAGTTTATTTTCCACGTTGTTGACTTAAAATAATGATTTTGGTTTTTGTTTTTTTTTTTACTTTTTCTTAGCATTCAATTTCTCCATTTGAAATTTTAGCTCACAGGGGCATCTTCAGTGGGGGGTTCCCTTCCTTGTCTTCTGTGCTCAGCCCCCAGCCCACACCATCACTCACTCACTGGACCCTCGAGCCTCAGGTCCTGGGACCAGAACCAGAGGCTACATGGCAGCTGAGGCTATGGGGACATGGAACCTGGGGCATGGCTGGGAGCTCCCTCTGCTTCCTCCCACTTCCCTGGGTGAACAGTTCACCGAAAACACTAGCCCAGACGGCTGTGGCAGCCTTCAGTCTCCTTCACAGCTGGAGGAGCCCCAGCCCAGTGGTCCCCCACCACACCTGGGACACCTTGAGTCCCTCTTCTCCACGGGAGTTAAACCTGGAACTGCCGTTCCTATATCTCAACCCAGAGCCCAGCACTCCTGGGCGCTCACCCCCACCTCCAGGTTGGGTTTCTCTCATTTCTGGTCCAAGGACATGTAACCTAATTTTGGTATCCATTGTGTCTTTCTAGGTTTCTCTTCTTGAGTCTTCTCGCCCTGTCACCTCTGTATATTTGGAATGGAATAGAATCAAAGAGCCTTTGAAGCATGAGGTTGTAATGCTCTATTCCTGGGATTGCCATTCACTCTCGCCTTTAATTTTTTCTTATTATGTATACTGTATTCTTATAAATCATCTTAAATCCTTTCTGTTACTAGGAATAGTATACATACTGTATTTGTTTTCTAGGGCTACCATAACAAAGTACTACAAACCGGGTGGCTTAGAACAACAGAAATCTCTTTTCTCACAGTTCCAGAGACCAGAAGTCTGAGATCAATGTGACCGAAGGGCCATGCTCTCTCTCTCAAACCCAGAGAGGAGATTCCTTCCTTGTTTCTTTTCTATTCTGGTGTTTACCAGTGTCTTAGCTCAGGCTGCTCTAAAAAAAAAAATGCCATAGACTGGTAGGTGGTTTAACAACAGACATTTACTTCTCATAGTTCTGGAGGCTGTGAAGTCCAAGATCAAGGTGCCAGGTGATTTGGTTCTTGATGAGGGCTCTCTTCCTGATTTTCAGATGACCTCCTTGCTGTGTCCTTATGTGGTAGACAGAAAGAGAAAGAGAGAGAGAGAGTGTGTTCTATCTAGTCTCTCTTCCTCTTCTTATAAAGCCACTAATCCCAGTATGGTTTCCACCCTCATGACCTCACCTAAACCTAATTACCTCCCAAAGGCCCCACCTCCAAAGATGTCACATCAAGGTTGAGGGCTTCAGCATATGAATTTGGGGGACACACAAACGTTCAGTCCATAATGGGTGGCAATCTTTGGTGTTCCCTGGCTTGAAACCATATAGCTCCAAACTTTGCTTTCATCAGCACATGGCATTTTCCCCCCTTCATCTTTGTTTGTCTCTCCTGCCATTATGAGGACACCAGTCACATTGGATTAAAGTCCACCCTAATTCAGTATGACTTCATCTTAACTTAACCATCTACAAAGACCATATTCCCAAGTAGGGCCAACTTGCAGGTACTGGGGGACTTCAACACATCATTTTAGGGTGGGAGGGGTGTCCATATTTCAACCCACAATGCATGCTTTTCCTAAAAGGGAAGTCTCACCTCCTCCAGAGGCTCAGAAGTTGTTTATAAAGAAGAATTTGGAAGGAATATGGGTAGTTTCCTGGTTGACCCTATGGAGAGGCTATGCCCTTTAGGTTTTTTTCTTTGTGTCTGTTTTTTAATTTATTTATTGAAGTGAAATTCACATGACATAATAGTAACCATTTTGAAATGAATGTTTCAGTGGCAATTAGTACATTCATAATGTGATGCAATCACCACGTCTATCTCATTCAAAAACATTTCCATCACTCCAAACTGAAACCCTTGCCTGTTCCTTTCCCCCACCAGCACCTGGCAATCAGCAATCAGCTGCCTTTGTGTTTCTATGAATTTACCTATTATAGATATTTCATATAAATTGTGCATTTAGGAGACATTCAACAAAAGTTGGTTGAGTGAGTGCCATGTGCCAAACCTACTTAAAAACAAACAAACAAACAAACAAACAAACAAACAAGTTACCTAGGTCCTGAAACTGTGACATTGAAGTATTCTCATACTGGATTTTATTTAATGGGATAAAATGTTACCTGTTTCTTTCCCTAGTGTGGTTTGGGTTTTATTGATAGCATGAGGGATAGGCAAAGAAGAGAGAGTGTCTTTTCAGCAAATATAGACAAAACTACATGAAATTGATCTATTATCCCAGGTACAATATCCAGACCAAGTAGACTATTAACTTTTTTAAAGCAAAAGAAGAATATTTTAAGTTTCTGTGAACTGAATTGTGTCCCCCCCCCCACCACCAAATTCATATGCTGAAGCTATAACATCCAAAAGGATGATATTTGGAGATAGGGCTTTTGGGAGACAATTAGGTTTAGATAAGGTCATGTGGATGGGGTCCCCACAATGGGATTAGTGCCCTTAAAAGAAGAGACACCAGAGAGCTATCTCTTTCTGCCTCTCTCTGCCATGTGAAGACATGGTGAGAAGGTAACCATCTGAAAGCCAGGAAGAGAACTCTCACCAAAGCCCATCCATGCCGGCACCCTGTTCTTGGACTTCCAGTCTCCATAACTTTTAGGTGTAAATGTCTGTTGTTTAAGCCCTCAGTCTGTGGCCACCCGAGCTAAGACCTAAGTCTTCAAAGAATTGAAAAAAAATCACTAACTGTTTTCCGCAACAGCAAAAATCACCCCAGAGGACTTGGGTGAGCAAAGGGAAAACACTTTTAAAAACAGATAAGTGAATGGGGACATGAGAGCAAGATTAATGATTTCAAGTTAAATCAATTCTGACAGAAGTAGAAGTTAGGAACATAGGGTTTCAAAGGGGCCCCAAGTCACCAGAAATAAAGGTAAGATTGGGGGAGAGTAGAGAGCTAATGGAAAAGTCTACAAATTCTTTATCCTTCTTGCCATGGATTCTCAGGTTTATTTCCTTAATAAGAGATACTAAAGGCAGTAAGGGGTTGAAAGGCTGAGGAGCACTGGGGGGCTTCATTTCTGTCACCAGGTAACCAGTGAGAGTCCTTCTCGGGGGCCAGCTGTGCCCCTGTCCCTCTGGATTCTGCTCACAGTTAGAGGGATTTGTGTTCTGGAACACAGCAAAAGAACTGCTTTAAAAAATTTTTTTTCTAAACATTCATTTTTGAGACACAGAGGGAGACAGAGTATGAGTGGGGAAGGGGTAGAGAAAGAGAGGGAGACACAGAATCCAAAGTAGGCTCCAGGTTCTGAGCTGTCAACACAGAGCCTGACATGGGGCTCAAACTCACGAATCGTGAGATCATGACCTGAGCCAAAGTCAGACGCTTAACCTACTGAGCCACCCAGGTGCCCCCGAACGGCTTTTTTAAAAAGGACAGAGGGTACCAGGAGGTACAGGAGGCCATATGAAGCAGTGGCAAGGTTGTGGAACAGGAGTTCAAAAGACATGAATTTGAATCCTGGATCCTCTAGTTTTTTCATTGTCTGATCTAAGCCTCAATCTCCTCCTATATAAATTAGAGGTAATAATGTGCACCTCGTGGGGTTGCTGTGAGAACCAAGCACATCTGCCATGGAGTAAAAGCCTCCTTTGCACCAAGTGATTTGTGTACATGAGTTCTAATAACAGAACATCCTGGTTTTACCACCAACTTTCTTGGTGCTATTATCTCCCTCCCTGGAGAATACGTGTCTCTGAAGAGGATAGAATTACATTTCCGGGTGCCATTCGGAAGATGTCCCCTCCAGAAAACCTAATCATGTCCTTCTCTGTGCTCTGAAATTTTTCTGACTGCCCAGGATTTGCAATTTGATGCTGCTTGCTGATTGAGGATACCATAGGAAACACCGTGTGCTGCAGCGATTGCTGTAATGGAGTCAGATAAAGTATTTTTCACATAAAACAAGAACACTAAGTAAAAAATCAAGATACAGTCGCCATTGGAAGCGTAAGAATATTTCATTTACATGTACTGAACAACAGAATAGCGAGATATATATAAAAGGAAAACCAAAATAGATATAAGAAAAAATATAGCCTGTAATATACCTATAGTTGATGAAACATTGCCGGAAGAAAATGAAAATTAGGCAGATAATTTTAGCAATCATAGAGAAGATAAAATTAATGCATATAAAAAAGAACCAAAAGGGAGAACCAGGAAACACATATTTCCCTCAACCTTATGAATACAAAAAAGCTTTCACAAAAGATGACATTAAAAAAAAAAACATAATACCTGAGTAGCAAAGAAACTTCTGAACACAATAACACAAGTGAAGATAAAGTTCATGTAACTGACCCTCAAAGGGTTCAGAATATATTTAAAGAGAGAGGAAGGAAAAGACTGGTTAAGCAAAGATGATCAAATGTGCATACTGGGGACCCTGAAGGAAAGTATGTAGAAGGAAAAAGTATGTTTTTGCAACTTTTCTAGAAGTGTGAAATTTTTTTTAATAAAAGGCTAAAAACAAGAAAGTGGATGACTGTAAATAAGAAAACCGAGGGAACCAATAAAGGAAATAAAACGTAAATGAAAAACAAAACGAACGGTTTAAGAAGTATTACTTAAATGTAAACACCCTTAAATTTGGTTAACCACTGACCTAGCTGACACAACAACAACAACAACAACAACAACAGAATGTGGGTACTCAAAGAAGAGGAAACATCTTCCAATACCCCAAACACCCCAAGGAAGGGATGCTTTCACATCAGGCTCTAGGCTTTCGACCAAGGAAGAGTATAACAAACAGGGATCTGTGAAGAATGGCTTCGTGTTTGGGTAAAAAAGTAGAGGTGACATTGTTTTTTATATCCGTACATGAGGGCACCACGTGAAAACTTCTTGTAGATTTCAGTCTAGTGGAAAAATTTTTTTTCTTTAAAAACTTGTGAGTTTCGTTATCTCCTCAAAATTATGTAAATGATGACTGTTTTCTTTTTTGCCTTAGGGGCAAGAGAAAAGATCCTTGCCTTTGCCAGTCTCTGCCTCACCAGCTGCTAGTACGACCTTTGTGACATTATCACTCCCCAGCTGCAACTCTTAAAGGGGTCTCACTGCCCTTAGAATGAATCACAAACACGTTAGCATGGCGGCATTGGTTCGCTGGGGCCACATAACACAATGCCACATGTTGGGTGTCTGTTTCACGCCTCTCTCCTTGGCTTGTAAGTGACCATATTCTCCCTGTGTCTCTACTCATGGCATCGTCTCTACACATGCCTCCCTGTGACCAGATTCTCCCTGCTTATAAAGACACCAGTCATTTTGAATTACTGTCCACCCTAACGACCTCATTTTAACTTGATTAGCTTTGTCAACACCCTGGGTCCAAATAAGGTCACACTCTGAGATACTGGGGGTTAGGACTCCAACGTATCCTTTTTGGGAGGAACACAATTCAACCCACGTGAAGGCCCACAAATCCATGCACTGCACGCCCCCTCCCTTCCTCTCCAATCTTAGGTCTCCCTTTGTTCATTGGCTCCATGACCTCCAGCCTCGCTGGCCTTTTTCTCTGTGCCTCCAGTTACCAAGTCTTCTCCACATCTTTTCCTCTGACTGACACCCATCCTTCAGGGCTCAGTTAGGATGTTCTTTCCCCGGGAAGCCTTTGAATAGCATCAATCCATCTAGAAACATTCTTCCATAGCATTTCTGAGAGTCTGTCCCTACATGTGGCTTGACATTTGACTCCCCTACCAGAGTTCTATTTTGTTTATCACAATAATCCAAGCGCCCAGCACACGGTACATGCACTGAATGAATGCTATGAATGTATAAATGACAACACACAGTAATTCCATTCACCTAGATTATATTATTATGTTTCCCCCTCCATCCACAACTTTCCATTTTTTATTTCCCTTTTAACTACGTATACTCCTCATAAACTTTTCAACTTTTTTTTTTTTTTGGAAGCAGGTATCAGATGGGCTACAAATGAATGACAAAGCCAATAAAAAGATATTTTGTCTATCAAACCATTAACAGAGTTTTCCCAAAGGGAGGAGTTTGGGATCAAGTGGTGGGAGAAAGGGAACTTCTACTTTTTGTTTTCTATGCAAATTGCTTTTTTTAATGTAGGACAATTCCAGGATTGTTTTTGCAACTAAAACGAAGTAAAACCGGACAGTATAGGTAAACTATTCTCAACTGTAAAAATACAGGATGTTGGGGTGGCTGGGTGGCTCAGTCGGTTGAGTGCCCGACTTCGGCTCAGATCATGATCTCATGGCTTGTGAGTTCGAGCCCTGAATCAGGCTCTGTGCTGACAGCTCAGAGCCTGGAGCCTGCTTCCGATTCTGTGTCTCCCTCGGTCTCTGCCCCTCCCCAACTTGCGCTCTCTCTCTCTCTCTCTCTCTCAGAAAAATAAACATTAAAAAATTAAAAAAATACATAACGTTTTTTGACAAAGAGAGTTTTTAATTTGGGATGATGTTATCCAATTAGATATTCATTTAAGGCTTTTGTTCCCATAGAATTTTTTTTACACATTCTTTCAAAACAAAAGAGCTATTTATTTAAAGCCCCGAGAGATTGGGCATCAAAGTTATTCCAGTTCTCTCTTTCACTGCCTCTCTCCCTCCTTCTTCCTTTCTACAAATATTTATTAAGCACATACTAACATCCAGGTGCTGCATGAGGTACCACAGACACAAAGATGAGATCAATATCTAGCCCTCAAAGCGTTTATACTTCCTCGCCTTCTGGAATTACAAATGCACCCACCCGTCCACATTTTTATACATATAACCTACTTCCCAACTTGGAATCGTTTCTGCTACAAAATGCTTGCAATGTGTCTATGTCCACCTGGGGCTGAATTCACATGATTTTATTCTACTTTGGATTTTATAAAGTGCTTTTACCTATATTTTATATGATTCTCCATTTTACCGGTGACACAATTGTCAATAAATAATGCAAAGGCTCAGAGCTAATGAAAAGAACGGCCGAAGAAGTCAGGACTTGGGTTTCCTGACTCTCAGGGCTGATTATTCCCTGATATGTGGTTCCAGAGTTCTCCAAGTGCGTGTCCTTTCGTTTTCTGACTGGGAAGCCAGGCTCCAAGCTCTGGAACCGATTCGCTTTCTGACAAGGTGTAAACTTAGCAGCAGACGTTGTAACATGAGGCTGAACTAAGAATCATCCAAGAAACCCGACCAAAGTACCAATGCTATGACTCCCGTCTAAACTGGGGAAAAATAGAAGCCACAGAAATGTCCCCAACCCAAGAAAGGTTAGTAGAAACGCAATTTCAAGCTGAAGCAGAAATGGAAGTCCCTTCCTTTGGCAAGATATGAAATAATCAGCCTGGCTCATAATACGGGAATCCTAACTGGTGTCTCAGTGTACCCCCGAACAGGTTTGGAGGGCTCCAGGATATCATCACGCACTTAGGTGGACCGGCTCATCATCTCTGCTTTATACAAAAGGAAATAGAGCCCCCCAGGGGTGTGGTTCTTTCTCAGGTCATAGGGCCAGTCAATTACCAAATGGAGAAGCTGCATTCGTCCATGCCTGGGTGAGGGAGGCCAGAACAGAGAGGAGTTTCCTTGATTTTACAGACATATATTAAATTAATTATAGCAATCCCCTCTAAATATGTATGAACTGTATTGAGAATATATTTGCAATATCACCTAGCTATCATCTGGCTGTATCTGCCTACAGAGTGTGACGAACGTGGCCAGGGACATGGGTAAACGACACCGAAGGTGATTCCACGGCTACTTGAAATAGTGGCTTTATTTCATAGAGGAGAAATGTTACAACCTATGGAGGTTATTCAATTTGTCTCCCAGTCTGGCTTCTCCAGGAAAGGGACCCAGGGAGTAGGCTCCCAACCCCTAACGCCTTCCCCAGGAGCCTTCATTCTCACCCGGCAGAGACCTCAGCAAAGGCAGCCTTGAGCAGTTGGCTGGGCAACACCCCCACCACCTGGACCCGCCCACCTCCAAGGGGGATGATGTTTTGCTGTCAGCTGCCGTCTAGGGGCTACCCCAGTGGTGGGGGAGGCAGCAGCCACAACCTTCCCCCGGGGGGTTGAGCCTAGAGAACCAGAGGCTCCAGCCAAACAAGCCACATACCTGCCAAGTTGGTCTCCAGGAGATGGGTCTTACTCCCCCAGCCCTGGACGTACCAACCTCTTGACCATACTGATTTCCGTGAGCTTCTATCTCTCAGAGCCACGTGTGACGATGGGCTGCCTTAGTTGGCCCCACATCCTTTTCTCATTTTGTTTTGGTTTGGTTTGGTTTGGTTTGGTTTGGATCTGTCTGTAGCCCTGGCAAATCTCCCTGAATCTGCTCTGTCAATGGAATCTACCAAATCACCTCCCTTCGGTTTGGTGAAATCCAGAAACCAAAAGGTCTCTGGGTCCATCTTGAGCAAGGGGAGCTTCCAGAAACACGTGTGCCCAACGGCAGAGAGCTACTCTCCGCAGAGGCTCAATGTTGGGGAGCAGGGAGAGAGCAAGGGACAGAGAGGAGGGACGTCCTCACTCACGCTCGCATCCAAACAGATTTTTTTCAATCGCCAAGGAGGATCCATTCAGTTTCTCTAATCAGCTTCAAAGGCCTCGTAGGGCTGCCTCTTCCATTGTGAGGCTGGTAATTCTGTGTCACAACTAATTACCGCCTAATAGCCGTCGTGGGCGCAAAGTCTCGGGTTTAAAAGCAAAGTTGATTTCTTCCTTCATTCAGCCCTCAGCTGCCCCTGAATGGTGGAGATTACATGAGGTAATACGGCAGTGATTTCTACCTGCTGTAGTTGATCAGCTCATCTCCAGCTGAGCGAGCCGCTCCCTCCCCCTCGGACAAAGATTATTTGTCATTAAAATGCTCAAGCTCGCTCTGCTCTCTTTTTACAATCTGGATGTTGCCTATACTTGGAGAAAGGTTTTTTTGAAGAAAGATTAGCAGGATTAGGAAAGGTTCACATATGTTCAGCCTCACTCTTGGTATTCAAGACATCACAACCCTGCACCACCCAGGAAGCACAAGAAAACGCAGTGAAGGCAGAGGTGGGGGAGGGGAGAGAGGGGGTGGAGGGAGGGAGGGGGGTGCGGCTGGGAGAGAAGCTGTGTGGTTTTCCCCCAACAATACAAAGCTGGAGTCAAATGCAAATCTGGGGATGTTTGATATTGGGGGATTCCCAGGCAGTTCACTAGAATTTTTGTTTTTAGCACTGTTTTCCTTTTACTTCCTGTGTGATTTCTTTCTCACCTTGAGAAACTGGCCAGTGTAGGGGAGAAGAGGTGTCAGAGGTTGAACTCAGTATTTTGACTTTTTGGCAGGCTCTAACGCCTATGCCCAAGCCAACTGCTGTCCCTTGGCATTCCTCTTTGTCCACTCTTCCTTGCCCCATTTGCTTTCCAGAAAGCAACAAATGAAGCCACAGTCATGTTTCCAAGACCTGTGAGAAAACCCATCCCTGAGTTGGAATATTGCACTGAATTAAACTTCCGACCAATCCAAACTGACCCCTCCCCTACTCCCCTGGGATATCACACTGGCACCAAGAGGAGGTAAAAAGGAATGAAGGGTGGCTGGGTAGTTTTAGAATCTTCCCAAATCTCCCCATAAAATAGAGCAACTGGAACAGCAAGCTAAGAGCAGGGACAATATCTACAACAAATCTAGGCAATGAGGTGATCCCCCAAACACCAAATACTAACACGTCTGGACAACATCTACAGTACAATCTGTGTGGTAGGAACATCAGTGCTGACAGACAGAAGGAAAGAAGACGTGGTCCTGAAGATGCTGAGTATGGGGGAAATCAGAAAATCATGAGTAGGTGTTCCCTGGAGGGCCCAGCAAGTCAATCCGAGTGTAGCAGCTGAAACAAGGAGAGGGTTCTGCCCACCCAGTACGTGGTTAAGTGCAATAAAGATCTGAGGGTGTTGGAGTGTTCGGGGCCCTCTCAAAGCGAGCGAACTCCCTTCTCATACAAAGCCTTCCACAGAGGACCATCAGAGCAAAAGGATAGAGGCAAGAAAAGAAGAACCAGATAAATTGGATGAGGAAGGGGGAGGAACAAAGGAGGTAGCTCTCAAAATGTTGGGAGATTCTTGCTTGTATCTTTGTAAAACCAACAGAAGAGAGAGCTCTAGAGCCTGGGAACTCGAGAGACTGTCCTGGCATACCCTTGGCTCCTAAAAGTATAGAGAATGAACGACAGAAAAGCACTGTGGTGAAAACCCATAAAACAGTTAATTGAAGAGTAAAAAGGTAGAACAAAATTCCTAGAAACAATGGAAACAGGCCAGGAAAAAAAACCTTACCAAACATGGCAAATATTCCAAAACAAGTGAAACAAAAATAAGAAAATGAGAGATGCCATGAGAGCACAACATACCTCAGAATTGGAGCGGGGGGGGGGGGAGGGACCCAGAAATAAGGGGATTGGAAAAAAAGAAGTTTGGAAAAAAAAAAAAAAAA
>NC_044311.2:146940874-147004901 GCF_007474595.2 Lynx canadensis
CTAATTGAGAGGCTGTCTTTCAAAAGTAACCCTGTAATCTAATTTAGTGGCATCTATTTAACAATGACCTTGTTCATTGAGGAGGGCACCTGTTGGGAGGAGCACTGGGTGTTGTATGGAAACCAATGTGACAATAAATTTCATATTAAAAAAAACAATGACCTTGTTAAATATTGGATGGACGGATGGATGGATGGATGGACGGACGGACGGATGGATGGACACAGAATGAAACCATCTACATTGGTTATATGACTCCTTACAAAAATTCCTTTTGGGGATGCAAGCTATAAACTCCCTCTCCAGAAAAATGAATATATACACATAAGTTTACATATAATTTAAGGGGCTTCCAAGAATTTCTGCAGCTCACTCACAGATCACCTTGGGGGCTAACAGGTCTCCATTGAACATGTGGCTTTTCATCAACACTGGAGGAAACAAGTTAGTGTAGCAGAAAAATACTATCTGAGGCCAGCAGATGGACCTATTGGAATCCACTTATGGACTGATTAGGCAAAATCAAAGTATATAACCTTGTGAGCTTCAGTTTCCGCATCTATAAAATGCGGAATAAAATCCTACCTCATAAAGTTGTTGGCAAAATTAAATGACATCCTATATTTCCAGCACTTAGCATGCTACTTGGCAAATCCCAAGCACTCCAGTAAATTAATACCCCAAATAACGGCCATTTACTAAGTGCCTCGACATGCCAACTTCTTTATTTCATTTAATCTTTGTCTCAATCCTGTGAATTTGGTCACATCTTTACTCCAGTTTTATACATAAAGTTGAATCAGGGAGGTTCAGAACTTGCCCAAGTTCACACTGTTAGTAAGTCATAGAAACAGAACATTAGCTCTTCCAGGAACAGGGATGAGATCAGGTCACATGTATTTCCCAAGTCCACTCCCTCTGTTTGTCTTCAGGCCCACACCTTTGACCCCAAAAAGGGCAGGGAAGAGGAGGAGCATCACATGGGCCAGAAAAATTCAGTACCAACTGTCCAACCTCTAGCTACTGACTTACAATCAGGGAGTGGCTGACATATTGAGAAAAGTCTACTCATCTTGTGTCCTTGTCAACCATCACTGCTTTAGTAGAATGGCTGACAATCTGTCTGGACACCGGGGAAGCTTCGGGTACCTCCCACAACAAAATAACTTGAATTTTTTTATGCCATGTCAGCAACCCAAATGCCACATGGTCGTTCACAGTTGCATCTTGTATTCTGCCCGGGATCCATTCTCTTCCAGTTGCCTGTATCCCATTTTTTCTTTTGAGTATATGGCCTTCTCCTGCATAGACCATGTGCTTTGGAGAAAGTGAGCCCAGCCCTCAGTTTGAAGAGCAAGCCTGGTTGGTGAATTCGACCAGCACGTCCCATCTTCCTGGCCACTGTGAACGGCTCATGAAACATAATCTAAGTTGAGCTAATGGGAGACTAGAAGCAGTTTACTGGGAATCCGTGAGGAAAAAATTCCTTGCTCTTTCCATAAAACTGCCAGGAGAAACATTCTGTCTTCTTGCTCACAATGAATAAAGATATTGTTGGCGGCCATCTTACAACCCAACAGAAGGCAGCCTTAGTGGAAGACCGAGACGAAGTAGAAAGAAACAGGGTCTCTCCCATAACTGAGCCACAGGATCAAGCCTAACCCAAAGTTCGCTCCTCCTCTGGATTGTCATTTTTATCAGCGAATAAATTCTCTTTACTTCGTATTTTTTTATTGTGGTTAAAAAACCACAGTGTTTGCAGTGTTAAGTATATTTACATTGTTGTGAAACAGAGCTCCAGAGCTTTTCATCTTGCCTAATTGAAACTCTGTACCCATTAAACTACTCTCCTTTCTCCCCCGTCCCCAGCCGTTGGGAACCACCATTCTCCTTTCTATTGCTATGGATTCGACTAGGTTAGATACCTCATATCAATGGACTCATAAAGTATGTGCCCTTTCGTGACTAGCTTATTCCCCTTAGCGTAATGTCCTAAAGGTTCATCCATATTGCAGCGTGTGACAGGACTTCCTTTTTTAAGTCTGCATTGTGTTCCATTGTATGGATGTACCACGTTTCGTTGGTCCGTTCATCCATCGATGGGTCTTTGGGTTGCTCCCACCTCTTGCCTATAATGAATAGTGCCATTATGAACATAGGAGTGCAAATATCTTTTTAAGACCCTGCTTATAATTCTTTTGGGTGCGTACCTAGACGTAGGGTTGCTGGGTCATATGGTAGTTCTGTTTTTAATTTTTTGAAAAACTGCAATATTGTTTTTCATAGCATTGTACCATTTTGCATTCCCCCCCAATACCGTACAAGTATTCCAACTTCTCCCCAGCCTCACCAACACTTGTTATTTTTTGTTTGTTTGTTTGTTTGTTTGTTTTACGGCAACCATCTTAACAGATGTGAAGTGATGTCTCATTGTGGTTTTGGTTTTCCTTTCTCTGATGATGAATGATGTTGAGCGTCTCTTCATATGCTAGTTGGCCATTTGAGATCATCTTTGAAGAAATGTCTTTTCAATCCCTTGCCCATCGTTTTTTAATTGAGTATCCTTTATTTTTTTAACCAGTCTAAGTTGGGTTTCCTGACCCTGGTTGCTAAAGGGTTCCCAGTTGTGTCCCTTGTAATGTTTTCCATGGCAAGTAACAGAATCTCTGACTTGAGAAGCTCAGCTCCTGGTGGAAAATCTATGTGTGATTTTTAACGCTTGACTGTAGACAGTTACACAAGATTTACCCAGTAGGCCCCGTGTGGGGAGAAAGCTCCCCTCTCCACACCAGACACGTTGACAGCCAGAGGGCCCCGTGGCCTCTGACAGGTCACACATCTGCACCCCCATCCCGGTGCCTCTGCTCCTGGGCTCCTTGGGCGGAGTCTCCAAGCTCCTTTTCTGACACCTTCTTATGGCGATGGAGGGGAAGCCTTGAAAACACTTTGCCTCCCTCTGACTCAGTCCCCAGCACTTCTCCAACTTTAGGCCTTCCCTTTTGTCCTTCACCTCCCACCCTTGGATCCATAAAACTGCTGGGCTCCCTCAACAGTGAGAGGACCCCCTACCTCCACAGATCCACCTGACTCTAGACGGGTGCACTGTCGTGGGAAAAATTAAAAAACAGGGCAAGCCAGTGCTGCCTCTGGCTTAGACTCTTGCCTCTACTATACTCTTGCAGTAAGTGCTTCAAGGCTTACCTCTGACACTTTTGGCTTGTTGCTCTCATTGGCTACTCTGACCCCTGGCAGCTCTCTCTTCCAGCTCACTAACTCAAGCAGTGAGAGGACTGATTCAGCCACAGGACGTGAAGTCCTTGGGCAGAGTGAACTCCAGGCTCAGTAGTGGTCTGGTTTCTCTTTCTCAGGTTTTGCGTGGACTCAGCCTTCCGCTGTGAGCTGGCTTCACCCTTTGCTGTTAGTAGGATGGCTGGTACAGTTCCAGACCCAAGAACATCCTGCTGAGGATCAGGGGCTGTCTCATAGAGTTGGGTCTTTTTAAGAATGAGGAAACCTTCTTCAGTGCCCCCCCCCCACCCCACGTCCCCGAGCATTGGTCGTATCTGGACCACACGAATAGCATCAACACCCAAGAGAAACAGTGTGATCCCTGATCCTCCAGCTGTCCTGTGGGAGCGACCGTTTCCCCTTAGGTCTGGTGGAACCAAGCTGTCTGGGCAGAATTTATTGTATTTTTTTCCGGATCTATTTTTTTTTTTTTTTTTTTTGGTTTGATTATAGGGGGACATCAGTGCTTCCTCTACTACGGTTTCCCATAGCATGCTTCAGGTTCTCAAAGTATTAGTAGGCATATGACTTGAGGGCACGTAAGTTCAGGAAATGCTGGGTTAGACAGAGTCAAATGGGCTGCTTTACTGCAGGACTTCTCAGAGCCTTTAGTCAATTTACTAAAGGGTGTTGGGAATTAGCACCAGGTGTTGGGAATTAGCACCGGGTGTTGGGAATCTCCAAGAAGGGAAAGGAGAAAGCGATACTCCCCACTATGTTTCTTAGAAGGGGCATTGCTTGAGGCTGATGTTCTGCAAAACGTGCTGGAAAGACCTCTTTAGCGGGCTCTGTGTTCATGGTGCCCAGCAGTCGTGTCTTTGGAGGCGGAGCTGCTAACGTGCAGTCATATGGCCTCAACTCAGGAAGCCCCAGCAGGGAGCAGAAGTGCCAGGTGAGAGGTCAGCTCCCTCTACATGTGAGGGATGGGGGTCCAGGTGAGTGGCCCGAGCCCCCGCCAGGTGAAGGGCAGGCCGGCTGCAATTCCCAAGGATCAGTGGATTGCTCCTACCAGAGCTCCTCTCAGAACGAGTGCTGCAGGTGCACAAGGGAGCCCTTTGAGGAATCGCTTGGGCACTGGGAGAGACCCTGAGTACCTTCAGATGATGGATAAATGGACTTCCAGTCGGGGCCAAGCCTATGAACTGAAGAGCCTTTGCCATATGAGATTTGTGGTCACCCCCCTCATCTCCATCATCATTTGTCATCAGCGATGAACTAAGTGCTCATTGTGGCCGCATCCACGACCCCATGCGCTCTTCATCACTCTAGGACATAGGTGGCCTTGCTGGCCACGGAGACGAGGAGGATCCAGCCCCTGACCCTCACGATTAACCCCCGTGTTCTACCCCAGTGTTCATGCCACCACTGAACTGCCTGAGACCGTGGAAGACAGGATGTGGCATCAGCTGTCCCCCTCCTCAGCTCTCCCCACAGGCTCGGAGCGGCCTCCCCTGGAGACAGAGGGATGACCCGGGGCCCCAGTCTCCGTGTGGCGCCGACCCCAGCCAGGGTTCATGAAGGTGGGAATGGTGATAGAGCGAGACCCTGCCCCGCTGCCTATCTGTGCATTTCCTCGTGGGGCTCTGGTTCCACGCCTGGGGGAGGGCAGTGGACACTCAGATGAGTACTTCCTGAGAATGCTGCGCCCCCGTGTATTGTTACAACCCCCTCGAGTACAAGGACATGCCGACGGTCGGCCTCCGCATGCCCGTGAGAGAAGAGTTCACCTGTCGCATGAAGGAGGCCTCATTGTAGTATATTGTATTAGTAATAGCTACCACCTAGCTTCTTTTCCTCCTCATCCTCCTAGTAATTTCTCGATGGAGAGGGGTCAAGGGCGACACTGCTCCCCACTCTCGGTCCATTGAGGTCCAGTGGGGTTGAACATCTGCCCACACCCCTCTCAGGGGTGGATGTAGGATCCCAGTGGCAGGTCTAAAACAAGCGTGTCCCAATCTGGCCAGTAGGAGTCAGCCCTGGGACACTTTGGACGGGGAAAATTCTCTTTCTCCTGGGGCTGCTGGGCTGGTGGGGTGGGAGCCTGGAGTTGCCTGCGGAGAAACAACAGCAAGGCAAGCCAGGAAGTCAGCTTTCCAGAATCCCAGGCATCGTGGGAGGGCACCAGGGTCCAGCCACGCCTGGAAGGAGAGCTAAGCTGTCCTGTCGTGAGCCCACGGGTCCCGCCTTTTGCTTCAGTTGCTTTGATTGGGAATCCGTCATCTACTAAAAAAGGAATTCTGATTTTGTACTCTTCAGAGTCCCTTAAGCTCCATGAGGATAGGGATCGTGGACCCTGTTTTGCCTGTCACGATACCCCCGGCGACCAGCTCAGTGCAAGGCCCTTAGGAGGCACTGCGCAGCATTGTTCAAGGGCTTGAATGAAGTCCCCTTAGAGTAGGCCCCCTCTCGCATCTGAGGAAATGGAGATGCCTTAGCCGGCATTTGAACCCAGGGCTTTTGGGCTCCAAACCCATGCTCCAGAATCTCGTGCAACCCTGCCTCACAGCTGTGCTTGCCGCACGGTCAAGCCACAGTCACAGGGTTGGCTCACAACGCATCAAGTTCACTGCCCTGAGCCCCAGGAAGAGCTCACCCAGGGCATCGTCACAGCTGGCCTGAAGCGGCCCTGGGACGCTGTGGGGCCATTACCTTCGCGCTTTCGGTCCACCGCGTGCATTTGAGTCTTCGCGTCTCAGAGCTGCATTTGAATCCTGGCTCCGTTACCCACTCGCCAGGTCGCTTTCTTCACAACTCTGTGCCTCAGTTTCCTCATCCATATAAAAGAGATAGATGAGGGGCGCCTGGGTGGCTCGGTCGGTTAAGCGTCCGACTCCGGCTCAGGTCACGATCTCGCGGTCCGTGAGTTCGAGCCCCGCGTCGGGCTCTGGGCTGATGGCTCAGAGCCTGGAGCCTGCTTCCGATTCTGTGTCTCCCTCTCTCTCTGCCCCTCCCCTGTTCATGCTCTGTCTCCCTCTGTCTCAAAAATAAATAAACGTTAAAAAAAAAATTAAAAAAAAAAAGAGATAGACGATACTACCTTATGGTCATGTTCTTTCATTCACTCAAGAAACATTTACCAGGTTTCTGCCATGTCCCAGAAAGTACGATTGGAAGCTGGGGAAGGAGACAGAGTGAACATCTTCAGAGTGCACGGCCTCCTTGGGTGGGTTTCATGCATCCCGGGCTGAGAACCACTGTGGGAAAGACTCTAGCATGATGTGGCGAGGTTGTCCAGGCACGTTTCATCGGTCCCAGGCAGCCGTGTGCTGGGAGAGGTTTTAACAACTGGCTCTCCAAGGGGAAAACAAAACAAAACAAAACAGTCCTGACAATTTCCCTGGCATCGATGCTCCCATCCTGGCTGGTTTCAAGTTACCCACGTGACGTCACGTGGGGTGGGAAGAAAGATGCCCTTGATTCACTCTTCAAGGCCGGCCAGCCTCCTCTGGCACCAATGGGTCAGAAGAATCTCTGAGAAGGTAGAAGGTCCCCTGCTGAGGGTGAGCCAAGGACTCCTTCAAGAGAACAGTAAATGAGGACTGACCCAAGCCCCCGGAGGAGCAAGTAACCTGAAAATATTATTGCCATGGCACCCTTAGATTGCTGGCCCTGCTCTCATGCCCGGAATTTGCTTCAGAATAATGTGAGGTAAGAGGAGTGGGGCTGGGTGTAGACGGACCACGAGCTGATAATTGCTGAAGCTGGCTAATGGGCATCTGGGGCTTCCCTGTATGATCCTCTCAGTCTTCATAGGTTTTGAAATTTTCCGTGATAGACAGCTCACATTTCTTTCTGTTCTCAGCAAAGTGCTGCCCAGGACTCTCCTAAAAGTCACGGTCACTCCCCCAACCCCAACCCCAACCCATCCTCTAAAAATGGCTGTGAACCATGGTGACCCAGAGGCGTGTGGGCACGCTGCGCCATCTTTTAAAAATATATAAAAGACCCAGAGGCGTGTGGGCACGCTGCGCCATCTTTTAAAAATATATAAAAGGAACAATAACGCTTAAGGAAACCCTAATGAGAAATCTAGAATATGGTGAGTATTGCTTTTGATCCCAGATTCATGAGAAGGGACTACAGTGGGCCTTGAACTTAAAAAGACCAGGAGGGAAGGCTGGTGATGAAGGCGTGGGCAGAACTGTCGAGGGGCGGAGGGCTTTTACGGTTGGTTGGAACAGGGGGCAGCAGGGTAGGGCAGTTCCAAGGAAGGTCCAAGAAGGACAGAAAGTTCTGGCTGTGCCGCTAGCTTATCACGTGGCTTCATGCCAGCCCCATCACCTCCTGGGATGTCAGCTTCCCATCCGTAAGGAGGACAGCTGGGGTCTAGCTGATTGCTAAGGTTCTTCTAGCCTTGACCCGCTGCGACAAGGAAGACATAGCCAATGACACATCCAACCAGCAACACCAACAAATCCAGCAACAGCCCCTGCAGGTGTGAAGCACTAAGGACAGCCTGGCCGGAGAAGGACAGAGGGCACGGGCTCATAGGGAGGCCACCGAGAAGAAACCTCCCGGGAGCTGCTGCGGGAGCCCCCCAGCCAGCAGCACAGACGAAATGGGTCAAGCGGGTCCTGGGCGCCAGTTTTAACCTAAAGGTAAGAGTGGTCGAACTCATGGCTTACACCAGAAAGATCCCGGCTCTCCAGGGATCCAGAGCCTTGGCCCAGGGGTATATGAGCCAGAAAGAGGTCTGCCTAGAATGTTAGTTCTCAAACCTTCGAGCGCAGCTCAATCAACCTGGGAGCCCGTTAAAAGGAAAGGGTCCCGGGACCCACACCCAGAGGCTCTGATTCGGTCCGTCAGGAGAAGGTCCCGGGAACCTCCTTTTTTGGACAAACTCCTCAGACAGCTCCTGAAACAGGTGACTGGTCCAGGAACATGGCTCTGGATGACAAAGCCTAGATGAGAGGCCTGGCCAACAAGGCCTTGTAGGGAGAGACAGGAGCACCATTTTGCTTGGTACCTCTGGGCCAAACGACCTGGGTCGTCTGAGATCGTACCTCCATCTGTCTCCCTCTGTGGTGGCTGGTAGTGGGGGACCCGAGAAGGACAGCTGTGCTGCCACGGTGGCCGTGAGCTGGACCTCGAGAGACAGGGTGAGGGGAGGGCTCTGTTGGAGAAGAAGACGAAGTAAAGGAAGGTGGTTCCCTCCCTGGCACCCCGTCTCTGAGGAGAAGGCTCCCTTTGGTTTTGCCCCCACGTGTTCCAGAAACACTAGAACGTAAGACCGACGGTGATGGGGAGGCCGGCTAGGACAGCCCCCACCTGGGGGCGTGGAAGCCGGCGTCCAAAGATGGCTCCCGATGAACCAGGTCTCCAGGGAGTCGCGCCCTTGTATAGACCCAGCTCGCGCTGAGCCGGGTCTGGCCGCTCGCTTTAACCTGCTCAAGGCAGAGGACGTGACACAGTGTAACTTGTGAGGCTGAGCCTTAAGGGATCTGTACCTTCAGCTTTCGCCTCTTGGAGTTCTTCTCCTTTTTATTTCTTTATTTTTTTATTTTTTAATGTTTATTTCTTTTTGAAGGACACAGAGACAGAGGATGAGCGGGGAAGGAGCAGAGAGAGAGGGAGACACAGAACCCGAAGCAGGCTCCAGGCTCTGAGCTGTCGGCACAGAGCCCGATGGGGGGCTTGAAATCACGAGCCATGAAATCATGACCTGAGCCGAAGTCAGGTGCTTAACCCACTGAGCCACCCCGGTGCCCCCTGGGAGTTCGTCTTCTTGAACCAAGCCGTCGTGCAGCTGTGGGGAGGTGGCCCAGGAGGCAGAAACTGAGGCCCCAGCTAAGAATCCACGTCGGACCTGCCAGCCGTCTCAGCATCTCAGCCAATGCCAAGTTTAGCAGAAGCACTGCCTGGGAAGCCCACAAAATCGTACACACAATGCACTGTTATTGCTTGAAGCCGCTAGTCATGCAGCCATGGATAACTGAAGTAGGGCTTCCCGCAGAACTTACAGGTCACATCTAAATTCGGGGCTTGAGGGGCGCCTGGGTGGCTCAGTCGGTTAAGCCTCTGACTCTTGGTTTCAGCTCAGGTCATGAGCTCACGGTCAGCGAGTTCAAGCCCCACATCGTGCTCTGCGTTGGCCGCACGGAGCCTGCTTGGGGTTCTCTCTTTCCCTCTCTCTCTCTCTCTCTCTCTCTGCCCCTCCGCCACTCACACTGTCTGTCTCTTTCAAAATAAATAAATAAACTCAAAAAAAAAACCCCAAAAAGAATAAATTTGGGGCTTGAGCAAACCCAGGATGGTCATCTGTCGATCTGTTGTGTTCCCGTGCTTAGACCTGTATGCAAGGCCACACTCTTTCCAGAAAGAGTGTTTTATTCTCCTGCATATAGCCATGCTATTGACTCCTCGGAAAACAAACAAACAAATAAACCACTGCGATCTTTCCTACCAACTTGGCAACTAATCAAAATTGAAAGACAGTGAGAATTAGGAACTTTTGATACAGGCTCGTGTTCACACATACTCACCGCTTCACGTAGAATAAATGAAATTATACGATAATAAATTGTTCCGATTTTCACAATAATAACATATGGCCAGGACTCTGTATGGAACCATCCAGTTATTTCGGGGAGTTAGGAAGACTCTGGAAGGCATATGTTTGTAGGGGTCAGCAGAAAGACATAATTACTATCTTTGGGTTGCCTGGTTTCCTATCCTTATAATGAGTAAGATATTTAGAGTCCGAACTGTTTATGTGACATTTCAATAAGTAATGCGGAGATTTGACAACATTTCCATATTCCTCTTTTAAAGTCTGAATGGCTCTGCCTTAATCCAAGCTCCTTGGCATTATTACTGTTTGTTACACTAACAAGTAAGATTATGAGAATTCTAATGAAGGCTTCCAGTGACAAACTCTGTGATTAAAATGCCATAATAACAGTTGCATGCATTTATGTGCCTGATTACCATAATCTATTTAGCACAAGTAAATATACAAACAGAAGGAGAAAAGCAAGCCCAGGAAGCTTCAGCTAAAGGGGAATTTGAAATGCGAGGGAGACAATGTAAATATGTAAATGTCTTTGTGTATTCTTTTCATCTCTCTCCTTTCTCATCCTTGCCTTTTTTTTTCTTTTTTTC
This sequence comes from Lynx canadensis, assembly GCF_007474595.2. Taxonomy (NCBI): domain Eukaryota; kingdom Metazoa; phylum Chordata; class Mammalia; order Carnivora; family Felidae; genus Lynx; species Lynx canadensis. Next base: position 146,951,264 of record NC_044311.2, read on the forward strand.
CTGTTTGCTAATGAGAAGACTATGCCATCATATGTGGTCCCTACTCCACCAGGCTGAGGTGCATTTGGGGGCCATCTGCTGGGCCCGGCATCTTAAACAATGCCACCCAGAAAGCGCTGGATATATTCGCAGCCACCTTTGACATCGCGGGATAGAAGAAATGGTATCTCAAAGACTACAGGCTTTGATGTGTTCAGTCCCAACACTTAGTTCAGCTGTTACTCCATTAATGCAAGGCCTGGTCGAGCATGGCCGTGCTGGACCCTGCCCTCTCCCCCCCTGCCCTCTCCCTTCCCCCACAAACACCACATTGTCAACAAATTAACAGCCATGAGACCAGGTTTCTAAATGACCCTCTCTCCGTATCTCTGCCGGCTTCATTATTTTTAATTCTTAATAAAATGTCAGGCAGGGGAGTGCCTGGCACCACTCGGGAAGGGATTTTGAAGAACTTTCTGAAGAGTGGACCGAATGCTTGGGTTTAAAAGTAGAAAAACGGTAACAGCCCCGTTTGAGAAGTAACTGAAATCCCAAACGTGTGGTGGGAAAGACGTGGCACAAGCATGTTCTTTTTTTTTTTTTCGAAGGAGGGGGCAATTTCTCAAACAGAAACACGTGGTCATTCATCTGGCCTTAATGCAGAATGGTGGGTTGTGTAAAAGTCCATAGAAAGGCACAGAAGGGTGCAGGTGTTTTGCAGAATATTAGACAAATAGGAAAGCTTCGGGTTTAGATGAACAACTGAGGTCCCAAGATATTATATTATAAATGATCTATTACATTATAAGTGATCTATTATATTATAAATGACCTATTATATTATAAGTTATATATTGTAAATTATATATTATATTACAAATGACCTATTATATTATTATATTATTAATTATTATATGTAATTAATATATATTATATTATTAATATAATATAATATAATTAATATCCTCTCCTGTCTCCCTCTCTCTTCTCTCTCCTCTCTGTTCTCTATTTCTCTCTTCTTCTCTTCTCTCCCTCTCTCTATTCTCTCTCTCTTCTCCTCTTTCTCTTTCTCCTATTTCTTTCTCTTCTTCTCCTTCTCTTTCTCTCCCTCTTCTCTTTCTCTCTTTCTTCTCTCTTTCTTCTCTTTCTCTCTTCTCTCTTTCTCTCTTTCCCCCTTCTCTTCTTTCTCTTTTTCTCTTTCCTCTTTTCTCCCTCTTCTCTTTCTTCTCTCTTTTTCTTTACTCTCTCTCCCTCTCTCCTTCCTTTCTTCTCTTCTCTCGCTCTTTTTGTTTTTTCTTTCCCAACAATTGTGAGGCATATCAAAAAATCCTGGAATACTCCCAGGAATCTGGAATACTTACAGCTAACATTCATTCAGCTTTTACCATGTCCGAGGCCCTGTTCTAAGTGCTTTCCATATATCATTCAATGATCCCTCACATTAACCTTGTGAGGAATGTCTACTATAGATGAAGAAACTGAGATACAGGAAGGCTAAGGAGCTTTCCCCGGGATGGCCCGAGTTTTACCAAGCGAGGATATTAGAATTCTAACCCACGCAGCCTGAACCCAGAGCCTGCACTTTGATAGAAAACTCAAACGTTGTAGCCTCCATAGTTTAAGAACCATGGATCTAACTAGCAGGCTGTATATCCTAAAAATGATACAGTGTAGGGCCCGATGCATAGTAATCTTACAATCTGATGCTAGCTGTGACCATTAATAAGATAACAATAATCACAAGAATAGTATCATCGTTCTTAGCCGACACAGTTATTTCCACCTGTATACATTTCCAACACACGTCCGTATGCATTTTTCAAATGAAAAGACGTTTAAAGAGGGGAGGCCGGCGGTGTGCAAAGAGGTAAGAACGTTGATCGCTAAGAGCGACACAGCTCATTGTTTGCCCAGCCAGCTCCACACTTACCTGCACATATGGTAGAGCCTGGAAGCCAGCATGCTAACACCATATGTACCAAATAATCACAGGGGTAGGTTAAACAGACAGCCTTCCCCCTAATTTGACCAATTTAGCATTTGGGGAGTAGTCTGTCCGTGCCTATCTGGGGAATTTTTGAAACAATGGATTGAAAGAGAAATTAGGGGAGGCAGACAATATTTTGGAAGCAACCTCATAAACGTGAACAGCTGCGAGACAGACAATCAGCGCCATAGATGATGGGCTCTTCCTTGCAGACGCAAAATAAATGTCGGCGTCCCCCGGGTCTAGCAGCCCGTCTACTTGCCCACTGATTTCCACTCACGCGGACGCGCTGCTGTGCCTCCCTCCGGCCCTCTGGCCCGGCTCCCTGGACAGCGTCCCCATGTGGCCACCGGACGTCCCCACAGACATGGGCTCCCAACTCACCGTATTCACACACCAGCTCTCCCCCATGGAATCCCCGTCTTGGTCGATGAGTTGTGGCGACACCATCCATCAGGCTACCCGGCCTTAGAAAACTAACAAGACCCTAGGCTACTCCACACCCCACTGTCCATATGGAGTCAGTCCCCGAAGCTTGCTGATTTGGTCTCCTAAGAATGCCTTCCAGCTGTCCCCTTCTCTCCATGTCCCTGCCACTGCCCGAGGTTGGCATCTACATCAGTGTGCCAAGGTTGCCATGACAGGGAGCCTCGAACAACAGAAATTTCTTTTCTCACGGTCGTGGAGGCTGGAAGTCCAAGATCAAGTTGTCAGCAAGACTGGTTTCTTGTCCTCGGCTTAGAGATGGCCGCCTTCGGCCTTCGTCTTCACGTTATGTTCTGTGTATCTGTGTCTTTGGGTCCTAGTGGATCGGGGCCCAACCTAATGACCTCACTTTAACTTAATTACCTCTTTAAAGATCCTGTATCCAAATACAGCCACATTCTGAAGTCCTGGGGGTTAAGGACTCCACGTAGGAATTTGGGGGGTGGGGAACACTATTCGGCTCACAACAGGATCCTTATCCTCTCTCGCCTGCACCACCATAAAACCCTGGCTTTTCCAAGGTTGCCACAGCTAGAAAGCCCGTATTTTCAAAATTTTCTAATGAGGACCCTGCATGGCTTTTGCTATCAGAAAAAAAAATAATCGGTGCATTATTAATTCACTCACGATGAATAAATTAGCTCGGAGAAAACTGTAGCGGTCTCCTGCTAACCAGGGAGGTGTCCTTGAGCGCTCTCTATGTTCTGCTTAAATCCTTTCCTCTTCTGTCACGTGTCCCGTTTGCCATCCCATGGCCTTCCCTCTGGACTCTTACATTTCTCTTCTACAAAGAAGGCTTCCGCAGAGCTCTGCGTAGCAAACTGGCTCCCGTTTCCGAAGCCTGCCCCTCCTAGCCTTTCAGAATGTCTAGAACTCCCCCTGGCAGGGTTCTGGCCCTCGGGAAACTCGCCCCTCACCTTCTGAAGTTCTACACGTCTACGCTGATCCCCATCCTTGACAAAAGCTGGTGAGGGGGCCTCCTGGTGAGCTCTGTCAGGCAAGGTCCCAACAGGAAAGAGCACAGCCAAGATAAGATACTTTGCTGAAGGTTCATTTACAAAGGGACTACTTACGACGACGGGGCCAGGGTGTAGGGGGACCTCAAGAGGTGGTGCAAGATTTGAGCTAGGAGTGTTTGTGTTGTCTCCACCCTTTGGCCCAAAAGGACAAGGGAGAGAGAGGTTACCAGAGCCCGGAAGAAAGAGAATAGGGCAGAACAGACTGCCGTAGGAGGAACAGTGACTTCCCACTGTAGGGCCTCCAAGGGGGGAAGCCTGGGAGATAAATGCCTCCGTTTCCTTCCTTCCCCGAGGCTGTCAGAGCCCGACCAGAGGAAGCCAGGAGCAGAGACCGGGGTGAAGGTAGCGGAGGGTGGACCCAGAGAGACAAAGGCTAGTTACCTTTCCATCCTCACAGATCTGCAGCACGGTTGCCCCATCTCCAAGCCGAAGTCTGTGCCTACTTTGCAAGCTCTTCCTGGGTTACCAAACAACTTACCACAGCAGACAGTTGGCGCCTGGGTGACTCAGTCGACTAAGCGTCCACCTTTGGCTCAGGTCATGATCTCAAACTCACTGCTCACGAGTTCGAGCCCCACGTCCGTCAGGCTCTGTGCTGACAGCTCGGAGCCTGGAGTCTGCTTTGGATTCTGTGTCTCCCTCTCTCTGCCCCTCCCCTACTTGTGCTCGCTCGCTCTCTCTCTCTCTCTCTCTCTCTCAAAAATAGACATTAAAAAATTTTTAATGAAAAATAAAAGTAAAAAAGAACAGCAGACGGTTATTTCCTCATGGTTCTGGAGGTCAGAAGTCTGAAATCAAGGTATCAGTAGAACTGGGTTTCATTCAAAGGTTCTAGAGGAGGATCTTTCCTTTCCTCACCCAGCTTCAATGGTTTCAGGTGCTCCCTGGCTTGTGGCCACATCCTTCCTGTCTCTGCCTCTCTCTCTTCACATGGCCTTCTCCTCTCTGTCTGCTCTCCTGTCTGTCTCAGATCTTCCTGTGCCTTGCTTTGATAAAGACACTTGTCACTCATTTAGGGCCCACCTGAATATTCTAGGATGGTCGCAAGATTCTTAATTACAGCTACAAAGATGCTTTTTCCAAATAAAGTGACGTTCACAAGTTCCAATGATTTGGACATGGACATATATGGGGGGGGCACCATTCAACCCAAGGTTGGCCTCCCCCCACAGTTTCTCATGCTGAGTCCACTCCTTTTCTTACCAGAGATGCCCATCTCCAGGAAACCTGTGCCACCCACTTCACATCAGCTTTCTGTCAAAGCTCTGCCTGCACCCTCCCCCCTTCCATTGTGTTGGCCTCAGTTTCCACCTCTCTGCCTGGGTCGCCAACAACTACGCTGGAGGTGTTGAAAAGGAACTCTCCAGAAACAGTACTTTGGGGCGTCCACAGCTGGCTGCCTTGGAATTGGTCGTAGCAGCTGAAGGGATACTTTTGAAGCAAGTCCCACATCAGCAGCCATAGAAAAATTTAGTTGTAGCATTTAACATAGTGATTCCTAGGTGTGACAGCAACTGCTGCCCCGCCACCACTCCACCGGCCCCCAAAATCCATTCTCTTCCATCTCTGTTAGTGTGAGAGCTCCTCATTGGCTGTAATTGGTGGCCCCTGGCCCCTCACCGGAAGACTACATTTCCCAGCCTCACTTGCCTTTAGGTGTAGCCATGTGACTAAGAGAGGCCAATGGGCTGTGAGCAGAAGTCCTGCCTGCAGCCTCTGGGCCTTACCTTCAAGGAAGGTGATGTGGCTTCCACTTGCCCCTCTCCTTCCTGCCGATGGAGCCAGGACTGCCATCAACACAAGAGAGAGGTTGCAACAGAAGAGAGGAAGACAAAACAACAAGATAAGGTGGCTAGAGCAGCCATCTGGGCAGAGGGGCACTATACCCAGACTCCCACGTGATGCAGAGCTGCCCTTCTCCCGTGTGAGCACAGCTGATTATAGTGACATGGGTGTTCATGGCTAAGTGATTTATCAAAGCGGTGCCAGGGCATGGAGGAGCCAGGCCAGAGGAGAAAGCCAAGAAAAGATCTCAGGCCAAAGTGCTAAAGTGTCTGGGCTCCAACCTGAACCCACGGGGCATCCTTGGGGTAGAAATTATGCTCTGGAGTTGCCTTGAGCCAGAAGTAAGAAGGTCTGTGCCATCAGCCCTCTCCACATTCAGCAAATGGGCTCCAGGCAACTGAGCACGGCCCTGCAAAGATCAGTCAGAGGTGCTGGCCATTGAAAATGAAGCTCGCCACAGCCTGAAGGGCGCAGAGAAATGGTAGAAAGGGATCTGGGCAAACATCGACGCTATCTGCCCAGGAGCCTTTGCTACATATCATGAAAAGACACTACCAGGAAGAGTGAAGGGGCCACCAGGACCCACACCATCCACTACAGAAGCCTCCAGAATGAGTCCAACCACCACCACCACTTCCCGAACGACACGGTGCGTGACCACACGTGCTCACTCACCCCTCCCTTAGAGCCTCCTCTCAAGAGAGGGCGGCCTCATAACACTGCAATATCGCAAGTCTCCCGTCTTGTTACGATTCTGCCCTGGGCATTTGTTAGGATTCAGGCTCAACTGATATAACAAAGACGTTGGCAGCAGGGAGATGTCTCTTCTGACATCCAAGAGTGCCCCACTTGGCATTCAAAAGTCCCTTTGGTTAGGATCCAGTTTAGCTGTGTCAGAAAACCCAACATAATGATGGACTTAAGAAGGCAGAGGGGTGTTGCAGTCATCTAAGAGACCAGAGAACGGGTCCCGGGGAGGCCTGGAACCCCACAGTATCAGGAACCTAGGCTCCTTCTCTCCTAATGCTCTTTCCTATGTGGCCCCATGGCCACCTCATGACCCCAGCGGCTCTTCCAGCCCTGACCATCATGTCGGGATCCCAGACAGCAGGAAGTCAAGATGAAATGAGAAAGACACACTCCCTCACTTGGAGGATGCCTCTGGAAATTGCACGTACCACTTCTGTTTACATCCCCTTGGCCAGAACTTGGTCGCAAAGGAGGCTGGGAAATGCAGTCCTTATTCCGGTGGCCACGTGTCCAACCAGAAGTCCTATACAGAAACCGGAACAGATCTGGAGGAACCATCAGCACTGTGCTGGGTGGGGGGCAGCAACTGTATCCCACACACCCCACTCTAACCACCTCACACAGCCATTGAGAGAATCAAAATAAATTATACTAAGAACCATGATAGTAATTACTTTTGTTAACGGGTTTGAGAGCAGAGATGCTATCTGTTTTGTTCACTGCTGGTCCCCTGCACAGGACAGTTCATGGCACAAGAAAGGAGCCCAGTAAAATATCTGAATTATCATGCCCAAAGCATAAAGATTCCTCAGCCGGTATGATGCATTGGCACACTTGGACCGTTCTACCCAACTGTGTGGAAAAAGTCATTAGTACATCTTGAGAAGGACTGGAAATGGTACCAGATGTTGAAATCTATTAGAATTTGTAGCTTGACGTTTTAAAGGGGGAAATGACATTTTATTATTCTATCCTGCAGAGTCACAGTGGTCCGCCCGTCACCTCTTCTGACATCCAAATTAGAGATCACATTTTCTCTGGACTCAGGAAAATAAAAACTCAACATTTAAATGAGCTGTCAGCCAGGCTGTATCTCTTCTACATTGCAACATAAATTTGGATGCTACTTAAGTAACAACGCAGTAGCATCTATCAAATTTACCAAAGGCACAGGCTACCTGACTTAATGATACCAATTCTAGGGATTTATCCTTAGGACATATATGCAAATGATAATTTACAAGGTATTTCATCGCAGCATTGTTTGTAACAGTAAAAGACCAGAAACAATCTCAATGTCTTTCAACAGGGCGATGGCTAAATAAGTTACAGTACATCCCATATTACGGAAGGATGAACTTTTTTAAGGAAGGAGCTTTTAATACACTGAGAAGAAATGATCTCCAAGATCACTTAGATCGCTCAATATTAACTGGAAAAAGCAAGGTGGGGAAAACAGCACGTACAAAATTGTATAAAGAGGGGAACATACATTTTTATTTTTGCCTGCATTTTCAGCGACTGTCTCTGAAACGATAGAGATAGTGACTAAGCAAGGGAACAGGGTGGCTGGGGGACAAGGGCCGCAATCTTTTCGTTATATTTAAAAATTTTTTTGAACTCTGTGAATATATTACCTATTCAGCTAACAAACAAAAATAACAATAACTAATTCGCTTCATCTTGGGGTCTTAAGTATATTCTTTAAGGTATGTCCGTCTATATCTCCTTGCCTCGTTGCCCTCCAGATAGAAGGCGTACTATTGATTCGGCAATTATATATGAAAAAAAAAGGACTCCCCTGCAAGTTTCTGGCAGTGACTAAAAGTCCCGTCTTGGGGACACGTGGAAGAAGCTGTCTCAGTGCCGGAAGCTCCTTGATCTCTCGTCACCTGGGGCTTGAACTGTCCTAGCTTGCAGTGATTAAAGGGGAGCAGAAAAAGTACCATCAGGACGCAGGTGTTCTCAGATTCTGATGCTGTGATGTTTGCTTTTGAGGTGGGGGAAACTGTCTTCATTGAGATTAGGAGAGGCTCCTTGCACCTCTGACCACCTTGGTGAGGGTGTTTGAGAAGAAGGTGTATGTTTGTAAATATGTGGGTTGGTGGTGTGCTGGCCTAGGGGTGTGTGTGTGTGTGTGTGTGTGTGTGTGTGTTTCTGGAATACACAAGAAACTGTAACAGTTCCTTTGGGGACCCGAGGGAAGGAAGTGCCAGGGACACTTGCTTTTAATCAAATACTCTTTAAACTGTTTGGAGTTTAATTTTAGGCATATGCTACACAGCGCCTATTCAAGCATGTTTTAAAGAAGAGAGAATTGCGGTTTATATGATGTGATTTCTTTCTCTTTCTCCTCCTCCTCCTCCTCTCCCGTCCGGCCCCCCTCCTCTTCCTCTCCCTCCTCCTCTTCTTTTTCTTCTTCTAGTCAAAACCGTACCTACCGCTTAAGCAGAATGGCCTCTTTGCTTAGACCTAGCCTTAGAGTCAACCCAGAAGTGGATGCTCTTTGGGGTTGGAAGTGGGGCCAGAATAAGGGAACTAAATGGCTAAAACTCCCGCATCGTCCAAAATCACAGACCCCAAGTTCTGCCCTGGTCATGGTCCCACACCAGGAAGGCTCTCTTCACACACTGAACACAGCCAACCCACATCTCAGACGTGGGTTCGGCTTCCCGCACATCTGACTATAAGCAAAGAGGAAACCAGTTTTTCCCAGTACGCCTGCTGGGAGGGAGCGACTCTTTAGAGGAGAATCTGGTGCTGCTGAGAGCCCAGCGGGAGCCAGGAAGGGAGCACCTACCGTGCCTTGCTGGGCAGGAGCCTGGACCCCAAGGTCCCTCCCACCACAAGGGCACACAAGGTAGAAACACGTTTTCAGAGTTTCCGGTTCTGACCAGCTTTTCAAGGCTGAACAGGCAAAGGAGGGGAGAATCTAAAGGGGATGGGTTGGTGCAGGTGAATCTTGTATTGATGTGGAAGGCTGTCCAAGAGGCGCTAAGAAATCAAAGAAGGCGGTAACAAACCCTCACACAGTCTGGAAGGACGGTGCCACAATGTTTGACAGTGACTTGTCGCGGGGGAAGAGGGTTGGACTATTGGCGACTTTTGCATTCTGCCTTATTTCAAAGTTACTTTTGTTTTACAACGGGCTTGCATTTGTGAAAGCGTGTACTAAATTTTATTTAACAGATGGTCAAGGGGGTAAGAGTGGGCACCATGCAGGTGGCTGGGGAGGTGTTTTGGACTCTCCAGGAAATAGCTTTGTCCGCCCCAGAAAGGGGCTGTGTCTGGGGCTGGAAGACCCAAGGACCCTGGGGAATCGCGCCTGAGGACGACCCCCCAAGATACCTAGAGCAACGCTCCCCAAACTCTAACGTGCCATGCGTCACCTGGGAAGCTTGGTTAATGTAGCTTCCCTCTCACTAGGTCTGGATGGGCCTAAGGCTCTGTACATCCAACAAGCCCCCACCTCAACGCTGGTGTGGTGCGTCCTGGGACCACCAGGGTCCGGAGAGAGGCGGCAGGGGCGGGGAGTCAGCCTGAGGTTCCCGGCTCTCAGGAGCCTGGCATGTGTCATTTCGGTAACGAGGGAAAATCAAAACTCAACGTAGGCATGCTGGAGGGGAAGGAGAAAAGAGAAAGAAGAGACTGATAGAAGCGAAGGAAGAGTGCGCAAAGGGAACGCGGAAGAAAAGAAGAGGAACCCTCAGGCCCCTGTCTCCCCACCCGGTTCTCCAAACCCAAGAAGGGGGTGGCGCGTGCGGTGCAGGGGTCAGGGCTGTGCCTCGGGTCCCCGACCGGGGGGAAGGTGCGGCCCGGTGCCCACGCGTCGGCCCGGTCCCTGCTCCGCCCGCGCTGCGGAGCCGCGTGAAGCTGAGGGCTCGGGCCAGGGACCCCTGGTTGGGGAAACACCCCCCCCCCAGCCCCGGGTCGGGCCGCGCATTCGGGCTGAGCCGGGGGGAGGGCGCCGGGCGTCGGAGGCCCTGCCCGGATCCCTGGCCGCGCCAGCTCCGGGGACCCGGGACCCCGCCGCACCTCTCGCCCCGCGCTCCCCTCCCTCACCGCGGGGCGGAGTGCGGCAGGAAACCGGTGGGAGCCCATCTCCCGCCCCCCCCACCTTAACGAGATGACTTGTTTGCCTGGGGTCGGGGGCTGTCTGCCCCCCCCATCCCCCCCCCCCCCATAGGACCAGGAGTGAGCGGCACGGTCCTCATCAGGCATTTTTGAAACTGGTCTAATGAGGGGGGAGACTTGTACCTTTGCCGCTATTGTTACTCTTGTCTTTTGTGGTGTGTGCAAAGTCCAAGAAAACTCTCAGGGTAACTGTCTTGTCAGAGGCCCTTCCTTGGATTTATTGAGCTCTCTTGGGACCTGTCCCCACTCTGGGCCCCAGAGGTGCAAAGCGAGTTCCGGCACCGTGAGGACCCTCCAGGCGCTCCCCGGCGGGGAGGGAGCCAGTGGGTGAAATGCAGTGGGGTGAACCCTCCTGGAGGTGGGGAGAGCTCTGGGTGCCGCAGGAGCTCAAGGAGGGGGGGTGGTCTTCCCGGGCAGACCCCTGGGAGGGTAGCATGGGGCACAGACAGACGGACAGGAGGAGGGCAGGGGTCGGGGAGCCGTGGGCGAACGTGGGGAAAGGGCAGAGCCCCGGACAGACAGACGCTCCGGGTCCCGAGAAAGGGGGAGAGGGAGCGCGAGACCCTGAGAAGCCGGCAGAGATCCGGTTAGGACCCGAAGGCCGAGGTCAAGGGCCTGGACGGGATCCTGAGGGCTACGGGGAGGCGTCCAACTGCTACATTTTCCCGATGCAGCAAGGAAGGTCATTTACCCCGTGTTTGGAGCTGAACAACAGGCACTCGGAGGTGAGAGGCCCCGCGCCCTCCGCGCGCGCAGCTGCCTCCGCCGTAGGCCCCACGGCGGTGCGGGGAGCCGGGAGCGCACGCAGGTCCTGCCTCGGAATCCGCCGCGCGCTGTTGGCACCTGTAGCCTAGAAGACTCTCTCCTGCGCTCCCACGCCCGCCGCTTCCTCTTACCCAGGGTCTTAGCCCCAGATCGGGTCAGGGGTTTCTAGGTCCCTCCTGCCCTGCCCGTGCCACCCTATACCCGAGTGAAGCTCACCTCACCTCAGGGCCAGCTACCCGATCAGGGACACTCCCACTCGTGCTCCCCAACTTGTTCACCCCCATCTTCCTCGAGCTGGATTTCTGCATGGTGGGGGTGGGCAGGGGTGGTGGAGGGGGAAAGGGGAGGAGCCTAGAGTCTCAGGAAAGAGGAGAGGGAGCAAGTGGAAACCCAGGACTGACGCATCAAGGCCCCTGGGACTTGGGATCCAGTGGGCTGGAGGTGGAACCCAGACCCTGCCTTGATCTCTAGCCTTCAATATCTTCATCTGTAAAATGGGAACAGCGGGCCTCCTTCTAAACACCGAAGGGCCCGTTGCACAAGTTGGGTGAGATAAACAAATGGGAGCTATGAAGTTAGTTCCTGGTCGCCCCTCCGCCCTACCTCAACTTTGTTCCACGGTGAACTTGGGACACCGGGTTGACTTCAATGTCGCTGATCCTTAGGGGCAGATGGCAGCCATTGCTACCTCAGTGGAGGTGGGTGATTCAAAGGGTGGAGCTCTCTAGGGAGAAGGGGCTATTATTAGTTTGGGGGGTTCTTTGGGGGGGGGGATTTTTGGTTTGTCATTTCCCTTTGGCTTTCCCAGCACCCCTTCTCCCAAGCCCCTGGGCATTCCTTCCAGATTCTACCCAGGCTGAGCCTCTTCCGACTGGGCGGAGTTCCTCCATATTCTCAGCGACTCAGGGCTCCCATAACATGAGTATTAACAAAATAGAGAAACTTCCAAGGGAGAGTATCATTTGACTTCCCCTCGTTCCTCCAAATCTCGCACCAGACATACCTTTTGAGGTCAAGTAGCTTCTAGAAACCCATTTTAGGGATGAGAATCTGAGACTGAAAACAGACAACTCAAGAGGTCTCTGATGCCCGCCCTCACGCTCTCTGCCTGGACCTGCTTCTCTGCTCCCAGGACCTTGACCAAATGGCCATACCGCCCTGGAGGGTCAGTTTTCCCAGTCTGCAAAATGGGAGTGAGCAAAGTAAGTAAACGACCCTCCCAGGATCAGCGAGAGATTAAATGAGATGAAGCCTGTCAAGGCCCACTAAGCGTCTGGCCCAACTTAACTCGCCTTGAGGTGGCCATTAGATGGGAGTCACTGCCCTTGTCATTCATTCTAAAGGTTCCCATATTCCAACAGTCCACATTACAGACCTCATGGTCTGCCCTGTACACAGAACGTTACATGTATTTTACGAATCGTGTCTCACACCAGCCCGTGTGCACCTCTGCAGGCGTGTGCATTCAAAAGTATTTAGCAAGCACCTTCCACGTGTCCTGCCCGGTGCTCGGCGCTGGGTCCCCGGACAGGGATGACCGTGGACGGCTCCGGGGTCTGAGTTTTACAAGGAAGACAGAGGCCATTTGTTTGCAGAGTTCTCCTGAAGGGGTCTCATCGCTCCCCCAGCCCTTCCCCCCCCCCCCATCGTCGCCAAACGCCACCATTCCTCATCCCTCCTGGTTTCCAGGCCTGGAGCGATGGCCCAACTGCTTTTTTTAATTTGCTTTCTTTTCCGGTGCCCGCAGCCTCGCCTCCTCCCATCGGTCCCGGCTCAACCCCGAGCAAGGCCGCTGCTGTCCTTGGCAGTCTGGCCGAGCCGCTGCCTGAAAGTGTGCAGGAACTTGTGAAGGGAAAGGCCAGACCGCGAAAGAATGGCCCGGGAGAGACCCGGCAAGCAGTGGGAGGTCTGAGCCCTTAGAGCCCCGCGCGAGCCCGCCCCGGCGGATTTGGCACAAACTCCTCCCGGGCCGCCCGGCGACTGAGCAAAGGCCGGCCGCGACGCTCACCCGGCCTTTTGTGGGAGGGAAGCACAAAGGAGAGGGAAAAACACGTCTTCCGTTTTGACGGAGGAGGCCGACAGCTTCTGGACGCCCGGGCCAGCCAGGGACGCACGGAGCCGGGCCGATTAGCTTCGGCAAAGTGAGCACTCAATTTCCCGGAAAGGGGCTGCGGCGTGGCCCGGGACGCACCCAGGCCGTGCACGCCGGGCGCCCGGCTCAAGAGCAGAGCAAATGCCAGGGGGCGTCCGGACGCACGAGGGCAGGCGCCAGGGGCCGGGCTCCCGTTTTGCATTCTTCGCGGAGCGGGTAGATGGACTCGGAGACCCAGAGAGATGGGTCCGGCGACCGTTTTGCCCTGGACTAAAGGAGCGCAGGGGGCCACAGGGGGCCCCTACCTCCCGAGCGACTTTCTGGCAACCACGGAATGTTGGGGGGATGCTGCCGGGAGAAGGGGTCCTCAGCCTAGGGCTGCCAGCCCAAGCTCCGGGCGTCGGGAGTCAGGACCGCGAGGTGCCGCTGCGCTGCCCAGAACAGCCACCGCTCCCCGGGGCTGGGGCCTGGAGCGTCCGCATGGGCGTTCACGCGGGAACCTGGCCAATAAGCCAGCTCTCCAACCTCTGGACTCTGCCTTCCCTGTTTCTAAGTACGCATGGTCCCAGAACGGACCCCTCAACTAGAGCAAGCGCGAAAAGAACCCCAGGGCGCGCACTCTGGCGCGGACAGTGGCCGGTGACAAGCAACAAAAGAAGGAACCGGGGCTCCAGGACACGTGCCGCCGCCGCCGTCTGGACTAACCTCAGCGTCTGCAACCCAGGCGGGCGCACAGTGCGCCTGCCGGTGTTTATGAGATACACTGGCGTGCGCACAAGTCCACGCCCCGGCTGGTGGCCCGCAGCTCACATTCCCACGAATGTCCTCACTGCCTGCGGCCGGGGAGGCCCAAAGGAACGATCCTCTAAATACTCTAGCTCTTTCTGCTCCCCCCTTGCCCCCCCCCCCCCCGCAGCGTTCGACCATGCGACAGATTCTCCTGATTCAACGGTTATGGGTCATCCTCCGCAACCGTTGGACGACATATCTCCACGCTTCAGTTCTTCATGTTTTAAATACATATTTAACGGATGGCTGCAGAGCCAGCTGGGAAACACACGGGTTGAAAAATAATGCTCCAGAAAGCACAAGATTGGGGCGAAGGCGAGAGCCCGCGAGGTTTCTATCAGAGTCTTACCCAGAAACTGGGAGCCAGCCCGTGGGTTTATTTTTGTATTCGTTTATTTCGTGCCTTCCCAACGCGAAGGCGAACGACTTTGTTTTTCAAGCCGTGCGTGCAAATTAAAAGTTCCTAAACAACCACATAAACAGAGGCCATAACACTCCCTGGGAGGGAGGGCCGGGGTGTGTTTGTGTATGTGTGTGCGCGGTATAAACGGCTAGCGTCCGCGGTCTGCAGAAGCAACCTTCCGTGCTGGAAATGTACAGATGGAAGGAATCCAGCTTAGGGAAAAGGTTAGAGACACACGGCCGCCACTACTGCTCAGGAACCGCCCACGCCGGTTATCTGCGCGGTAAAGACTTAGCAGTGTTGTCTGTGGGCTTGCTGTAGACAGGGTCTCCGGATTTTCCCATCTGTAAAATGGATGAGCGGGTCAGTGCCGCGAAACTACCTCAGCTAGCTGCTTCTCTAAGACCAGGTTTCATCCCTGATGGGCAAGCGTTTCCGGGCTTAGCAGCCAAGCTGCGATTGGTGAAAGGGGTCTGAATGCAGCCGCAAGGAGTTGGATCTCTCTGTCTGGCCCAAAGCCTGGAGAAGTCTTTGCCCAGGCCTTCGACCTTTTTCTCTCTCTCTCTCTCTTTTTTTCTTTTCTTTTTCTTTTTTTTTCAGACAAACCAGCGTTTCCCTCCTACCTCGTTTTCCCATTTTGTGGAGACGACCACAAGAGTGATGCTGAAAATACCGCCATCGGTTCCAGAGCTAAGACACGGAGGGCGGGCGCGGCACTTTGGGCGCTAGACTCTGCCCTTCTGTTAGCGCGGTTACTGTGCGGAAACACCTCCTCCCTGTGTCCACGCCATTCCCGACTTTACGAAGAGTTGAGATTTCTTTCAAAACGCCATTCTGGAGCAGGTGCTCCAGGTCCTTCCCTGCCCTCTGCCTCGCGAGGCCCTGCCCCCAGCTGGGGGCGCTACCAGCCGCCCGCGGAGGAGCGTGCTTAACTTGTGCCTGGTTGTCGTTTACCCTTGGGGTTCCAAATGCCCCCGTGTTGATGAAACGCTTGAGATGGGGGGGGGGGGCGGGCAACGAGAACCCAGAGAGAGAGGGAGATGAAAAGCAAAGGAGGAGACTCCAGCCCCAGCGCCTGAATCGCCAGGGTTATTCGTGCGCATCCCCAAAGATCCGATCGCTTTGGGTATCAGGTTAGTTCGTCGGCAGAACCCCCAGCCCACGCCATCCTCCAGCCTGACTCTGTGGTCACCGTATTTTTATAGAAATTTGACAACGCTCCCTCTCTATCTCAACTGCATTCTGCCCTCGGTACTTCCCCGGCAAGCCCTCCCCACCCCTCCTCCTCCTCCTGCTCGCCTCGCACACCCCCTCCTCGGGTTCCTCCTCCAGTCCCTCCCCAAGAATCTCCCGGCCGCCGACGCCCATTGGCTGTGCGCGGGGAGGAGGCGTGTGCGGGCCGGGCGAGTTTCATTGAGCGGAATTAGCCCGGATGACATCAGCTTCCCAGCCCCCCGGGCGGGCCCAGCTCATTGGCGCGGCGGCCCCTCCAGGACCCGCACATTGTTCCCCGCCCCCGCCTCGGCCACCGCCGCCGCGGTCGCCGCCGCCACCGGGCTATAAAAAACCGGCGGAGCCCCGAAAGGTGCGGATGCTTATTATAGACCAACGCGACATCACCGCCCGGAGCCCGGTTCTCCACTGCGGCTTTTGGGAAGGAGCTCCTCTAAGTGCATCCACAGTAAGTGTCCCCGCCCCCCCCCTCCCAGCAGCCCCAGCCTGTATCCCAGGGACAGACGCCCCTCGACTCGCAAGCGACCCAGGAAGCTCGGTTAGAGAGGGCCCCGATCCCGCCCCTGCCCGCCGGTTCCCCTGAGTGGCTTCGCCGCTCTGACCCTCCCCACACTCACCGCAGCACCCCCTTCGCCCAAAAGCCAGAAGTCGAAGCGACCACAGCTCCTTCTGCCCAAGTCCCGCTCGGCTGGCAAGCTCCCCGCTGTCCCCGGACGCGACGCACGTTATCTAGGCTCGCGGGCGCCGGGTACCTGTGTGTTTGTTGCTCGGTGTCGATGGAGATAAGGTCTATGCGTTTGAGAAACCAAATAAATACTTCTCTATTTAGATCTCCGTCCTCCCAAAGAAAAACCCTCACTTGCCATTCCAGCCCTGGGGATTCGGCCTCCCGATTCCTAATTGAAGGCATCCAGAAGGCCACCCTCTCTGAGGGGCTCCAATGCTCCCTGGAATAAAACAACCTGTGGATGAGAGCTGAGGAAGTGGGGAGAGAGAGAGAGAGGTTACTTCGTGCGCACCTGCCTGCCGCTAGAAGGAAGCGAGGTGGACACGAAACGACCGGCCACCCGCACCTGGACCGCACGCTGCGGTGCAGGCGGGAGCAGCTTCTCTCTCTCTCTCTCTCTCTCTCTCTCTCTCTCTTTCTCTCTTTTTCTGAGTGCCTCGACCTCGATCTAGATCTCTCTCTTCTGTTTCTTCTCCTCTCCGCAGGAGGCGTGCGCAAAGCTCCGAGGGCCGAGGGAGGGAGGGAGGACCCCGCGAGAGCTGCGACTATCCCTCGGGGCCATGGACTCGGACGCCAGCCTGGTGTCCAGTCGCCCGTCGTCACCAGAGCCCGATGACCTTTTTCTGCCGGCGCGGAGCAAAGGCAGTGGCGGCAGCGGCTTCACGGGGGGCACGGTGTCCTCGTCCACGCCGAGCGACGGCCCTCCGGAGCTGAGCGCAGAGCTGCGCGGCGCCATGGGCGCGGCGGGCGCGCACCCCGGGGACAAGCTGGGCGGCGGCGGCGGCGGCTTCAAGTCAGCCTCGTCCAGCACTTCGTCGTCCGCATCGTCGGCGGCCGCGTCGTCCACCAAGAAGGACAAGAAGCAGATGACGGAGCCCGAGCTGCAGCAGCTACGCCTCAAGATCAACAGCCGCGAGCGCAAGCGCATGCACGACCTCAACATCGCCATGGACGGGCTGCGCGAGGTCATGCCGTACGCGCACGGCCCGTCGGTGCGCAAGCTCTCCAAGATCGCCACGCTGCTGCTGGCGCGCAACTACATCCTCATGCTCACCAACTCCCTGGAGGAGATGAAGCGACTGGTGAGCGAGATCTACGGCGGCCACCACGCGGGCTTCCACCCGTCGGCCTGCGGCGGCCTGGCGCACTCGGCGCCCCTGCCCGCCGCCACGGCGCACCCCGCGGCCGCCGCGCACGCCGCGCACCACCCCGCGGTTCACCACCCCATCCTGCCTCCCGCGGCCGCCGCCGCCGCCGCCGCCGCGGCCGCCGCCGCTGTGTCCAGCGCCTCCCTGCCCGGCTCCGGGTTGTCGTCGGTCGGCTCCATTCGGCCCCCGCACGGCCTGCTCAAGTCTCCGTCCGCGGCGGCGGCGGCGGCGGCGGCCCCGCTGGCGGGCGGGGGCGGCGGCAGCGGGGGCGGCGGCGGCTTCCAGCACTGGGGCGGCATGCCCTGCCCCTGCAGCATGTGCCAGGTGCCGCCGCCGCACCACCACGTGTCGGCCATGGGCGCCGGCAGCCTGCCGCGCCTCACCTCCGACGCCAAGTGAGCTGCCGGCCGCCGGCGCGTTCTGGCGAACGGAGGGACCCGGGGGCTGCGGGGAAGCGAGGCCTGGCCGGCATTGGGGCCCGGGAGCTCAGTTCCCAAGATCACAGGACGTTGGGCTGGGGGTGGGGGTGGGGCGCAACGATGAGGACGTCAGCACTGGGGAACCGAAGCAATTGGGGGGCACGCACCGGACAGTGGGGAGTGACAGGGCCGTGCGCTCTGGGGGCAGCCCTCTCTGGCTTTAAACAGCGCTGCTCCGAAAGAAACCATTGTAATAGAAGGCACTGCTGTGTGCACCCCTCCCTCGACACCCCCCTCTCCCCTCCCACTTCCAAAAAAAGTGATTCTTAAATTGGTGGTTTCTTCTAGGATGCGGGCCGCGCTCGGCCCTGGCAGCCCTTCGTTACATGGGGGCGGAGGAGGAGGGAGGACCGCGTTGGGGACTTCCTCTCCTTCCTCCTTTCTTGGCGGGTAGGAGACTTGGGAGAAGCTGTATTCCAGGAGCGGCCGTCAGGCTTCGCCTTCAAGGGTCGTCTCTGGCCCTGAGCCAGGAGCTACGAGCTAGCTGAAAATTGGCCTCCGGTACCAGAAGCGTTGACGGTCTCGTCCAATGTGGGTAAACCCACAACTGTCTGAGAACTACTGCGGTTCCTGCCTGTCGCCCCTATTGCTTTTGAGGGTGTGGTTTGTTTTTTTTTTTAAATAAATCTATGTTCCGTATTCAACAATACAAGCAGGCCTTCTAGAAAGTCAGACTAGAACCACTTGTGGATTGGAATAATCTGAAACTGTCGACTTTGGGGGCGGTTTTTGTTTTTGTTTTTTTGTTTTTCTTTTAGTTATTTTCAGATAGACTCTCCCTCCCTGCCTCCCCATTCTTTCCGTCCCTAAGCACAAAGTGATTTGGTTTATTGCCCGACTGGGGGCAGTCATTCTGATACCCGAGGGTTTGACGGAGCTCAAAGGCTGTTGCCGTGAATGTGGTTGGAGTTACCTGGGAGTTCTGTTGGCTTTTGAGGTTTTTCCTTCTTGGGTGTGTAAATATATTATCAGTAATGAGGCCAGTGCTGCTGCGAAGCTGTTTGCTCACGTGACTGCCAGCCCCACCGGAGTCTGAGCCTGGCCTCCTATATGTCGGTTTCTTTTTGCCACGTTTAACACGAATGACAAACTCTCCCACGTGCTTCTCGCGGCCTCCGAGAACTGCCTGGGCGCCTCCCGCGCGTTGCGGTACCGGGCTTTACAGCGTCTGCCGCGTAACATCTCTCCTCCGCTCGCGGTCCTGCAGAGAGTGTATCATCTGTTTTATTTTTGTAAAAAGAAAAAAAAAGTGCTAAATAATATTTATTACTTGTTTGGTTGCAAAATCGAAATAAATGATCGAGTGTTGAGATTTTAAATAAAAGTGACAAGTCCGTCGGCTGTTTGCGAGCCGCGTGGGTGGGGGGAGGTGCAGGGCGCCAGCCCTCGGAGCCCGATTTGGGAACCATTTCGTGGGTTCCACCCTGGAGAAAGATTAAGGGGTCGTTGGACTATTCTCCCCGCGCCAACCCCCACCTCACACCCCCCCCCCCCCAACAGGGTGTTTGTTTCTCACACGTCTCTTGTTAATTTGATTTTCCGACGCCTAATCCGGAACTTTTTTTTTTCTTTTCCCTGTGGTTGAGGATTGAGTTCGTTGAAAGTGAACATGTCTCTCCCTGCGCGGAATTTGGGGCCTCCGGGGCAAGGGCCTTGCCTTGGGCTGGCTGGGGTCCCGGCGCTCAGGCCTCCCGTCCTACCAGGATTTTTTTTTCTTTCGGCTCAGAGGCAGTCGCCCACCCCCCATCCCGCTGGGGGAGGGGGGAATCCTTGGGCTTCAGCTGCAGACCGGCCACTTGGGGCCCCGGGTCCGGACAGAGCGCCGCGGGAGCGCGGAGCGCGGGATCCGCTAACCCTTCTCTCCCTTCCTCGCGCTGTGCACGACCCCACCCAGGCGCCCACGCCGGCCTTGAACTGCAAAGTGTTAGGTGCTGGGAACGGCCAGCCTGGAGTGAGACTCTGACCAGCGCGCTTTGGCCTCCATGCTCTCCCCCCCCCCCCCCCCCCCGCCCCCCAGGGCCACCTCTGTCTTCTTGTGGCCACTGGGATCCTCACAACCCAAAGTTGCGATACAAACTTAGGTCTTGGGTAAAAAAATAAATAAATAAAGAGATTCTGGGTAAAAAGGAAAAAGCTTCAGCCTTCCTGGTCAAGGAGGATAGACCACTTTGCAGTGTCTCAGCCTGCGGGGCTTCAGGGAGAACGCGCCCCCAGGAGAGCAGCGACTGGTGCCGACGCAGTGGGTTCCCTGGCCCGGGGCCCTCTTGCCTACAACGTCTTTGGTGGCCTTTGGCAGAAGGTCCCTGTACCTGGGACACCGGGGGGTGGAGAAGGTTTCCCTGGTTGTAGCCTCATTTTTTGAGGTCCCTGATCCCGACCCATGCCGACTCTCCCTGCCCAGGACTGAGGGTGGGTCCATCCCCCAGCTTGGGGACAGGTGCTTTTGGTGCCCAGCAGGTGCATGGAGCTGCTGGCCTGAACGCAGGCGGCTAGGGGTCCGGTGCAGGAGGACTCCTTTCGGCTCTGCTTTTCACCGAAGCCTGAGAGGAGGCAGAGCAGCTGGGGAGAAAGAAAGAGGGGGACAGGGTTCCTGGCCCCCCCCCACGAGAATCCAGGAAGAGAGTAGGGCCGGTTCTAGTAGCTTTTATTTCCAAATCCCGTTTGAAATGAAATTTGTTAAGAATTCAAAACTGGGTCTGGCTCCAGCGGGGGGGGGGGGGGTCTCAGGGGGGGGTGGGGAGAGGATTGGCTGGGACTCTGATGGTGGGGACCTGAGAACCCAGCGCCACTGGGGCTGGGTGGGGGCTGCGTTGCAGCAGCGGCTTCCTTCACCAACCCTAAGCCTTGGAGGGTACCCGTGCCTGTGCCTGGTGTACGTGGTGGATGTAGAGAGGCACGTAATAGGAAAGGAAAGAAATCAAGTCTCTCCCCCTCCCCTCCCAGACCCAAGTTCGCCCAGCCAGGGCTAGCCCTGGGCCCCCCAGGAAGGAGGGGTTGGATCCCTGCCCTTCCCGGAGTCACCCCGCCTAAACTGCGTGCCCTGTCAGGGATCCCGGTCGCCACGGTCACCACGTGTGAGAGAGGAGCATGCTCAGACACTGCAGAGGCGCACACAGGTGAACTAGAGTGGATATTGCTGCCCGGGGCAGGTGGCTCCTGGAGGGAGGGTGGCCCTGGACTGGCAGGGACCTGGGTGGGGGGGGGACTCCGGATGGCGCCTGGGCTTCTGAGTAGCACTGGAGAAGATATTATGAAAACCCTCAGACTTCCAAGGGCCCTTCATTGGGGAGAACCCCCCCCCCCCCAGTGAGAGAGGGGAAGGGAAAAGGAGGTAGAGTAACAGTCCTGGCCTGGCCCGGTCCGCTGGGCTCTGTCCCAGCCGGTCTCCTCTCTGGCAGCATCAGACCAGAGGTTCCCTCCTGCACTGAACCACAGCTCAGCTTCCCCACCCTCCACGTGGCCCCCTGGTTTCCCAGCTCTCAGCCGCAGAGCCAGGGACTTCTGTCTCCAGACCCCAACGTCTCTGAGATAATCCCCAGTCGCCCACAAGAGCTCAACTTGAGGTTAAGGGACAGAGTCCCCTCCAAGGTCTCTATGCTCCAGGGCCCTGTCCTCCCTCCTCACTCTACTGGGCAGGAGTCACAGAAACGATGATTCCCTGGACATACTGTTGGAGGGCTTGCCAAAATTCCTTGGGTGCTGCTGGCTGTCTGTCTGGGAGCACTCAGAGAGTTGAAGCTCTACATTCTTGGGACAGCAAGCTGAGGGACAAAGCATTCCCTCAGACTGATGTTCGTCTGGGTCTGGAAAGGTGTTGCTGAGACCCAAGGTGCCACGCCCAATAAAGATGGCTATAGGAAGACCTAAGCACCGGGGACACCCATGGCAGTCCGGGGGGCGGGGGACAGCCCAGCATGTAGGACCTCTCCTTTCATTCCCAGACTGGAACCAATGAAGGCCAGATGCTCTGGGGCCAGCGCATTGGATTTTAAAGCCCCTTAGACGCTCTAAGTGTGGAAGAATTGTCTGTCTGCTTCCCTTTGAGACAGAATGGACCGCCTGAACTCCTTCCATTATGTGAACACCTTGTGCCCCCCCCCCAGAAGTTCATCTAAAGCAAAGGATCTTCTATACCCGCCCACCTCTCATTGTAAGTCCCTCTTTTAGTACAGACTTTGGACCACTTTCTGTTTCCCAGAGGCTCCCAGTACTAGTAGGGATTCGGAGTGGGGAGGGATCTTTGACAGGGGCCCTACACCAAGGGTCTCAAGACCCCTGGCTGGTGACAGACCGTCCCCCGGCCTGATGGTTCTTAGGATAAATGGTTGCTTCATTGAATCCCACCCTGGCTAGGGAGAAGGACCTTTGGAGCAGCGACGGTCGGCATACTTCTTGGTTTGGAGGCTGCAGGCAGCCCATGGGCTAGATCCTGGGGCTAACCTCCCTGCTCCCTGTCAGAGCAAGGGGTCTTCCCCCCCCTCCCCCCACCCTCAGGACAGAGATGGAGACCTAAGGGGCTGGGACATGGGGGGCCAGATCTCTAAGGATTCCCCAGAGCTCTCATCCCTAATCCCCATCTCTCTCTTAGGGACCACCTCATTGCAACAGGACCTCGAGGTCGGTCCCAGGTTCATGGGAGGAGGGGCCTCTGCATTGAGGAGCACATGTGGCCTATCTGGGAGCAAGGAGGCTGCGCCAGGCGTCTCTGGGGAGTTGAGGATACTAAGACAGGCAGAGGAGGCTGGAAGAGGAGACGCCAACGGGTATCACAGGTTCTTTGGTACAGAGCACCGCGCTGAGAGCTGTAGTGTGTTATGAATTCATTCAGTTCTCACCGTAGCCCTTGGGCGATGGTGTTATTATCACTGCATTTCACAGGTGAGGAGACTGAGGCTCAGGGAGGGTGTGAATCGCTCAGGAGCGTAGCCAGTGAATGCAGGCGGCAAAGTTGGACTCTGCCGGGCTCCAGAGCCCACGTTTCCGAGCTCATCTCACCCATCCCCTTCGCCCCCCCCCCACCTCCCCCCCGCATTGAGGCCCCAGACTCTCTCAGCCGCTGCCTGGGAAACTCTCGCAGCTCCCGACCCCACTCCCCCCACCCCCGCCCCCCCCACACGCCCCCGCTCTCTTGGGTGACGCTCCCAATGCTCCCTCTTTGTGCCTGGACCCATCTGTCCCTGATGCCCCCATCTGGGCGGCTGGTGATGGCAAAGCCTTCGATAATTAGCGGGCTGGGGTGGGCGCGGGGCGCGGGCGGAGGAAGGGCCGGAGCAGGTGAGCTGAGCGGTCCCTGTCTGAGGGCGCCCGGCAGCGCCGACAGTCACTGTGCTTCGTGCCCACACAGCTGCCGTAGCCCTGACCCAGTGGTGCAGTCCACACCCCGTGCCGTGTTTTCGGAAACGAGTCGCAAACTGGAATGCCCGCTGCCTGGCGTGCCGCTTCTAGGTCTCAAGGTCCCCTATCAGTACAGGATTCCCAGGGAAACACCTGCGTAGTCCCGCTGCCCGACATCCCCAGGTGGCGGTGGCAGCCGAGGGGAACTGGGGCGCTCTCCTCCCGGGGGACTTCGAGTACCCTTTGACCACACGCCGAGGGCCCCACAGACAAGCATGTGGGCCACGTTGGCCCGAGGCCTCCCAGTTTGCAGCCCCTGAACGTGGCGCAGTTAACCACACGGCCCAGCCGGGCGCTGGGTTTGGAGGCTGCGTCTTTATTTGGGGTCCTCAGAACCGTGCCCCGGCGCCCCCGGATCTCGCGTGGGCAAAATGGGTAGGCGCAGACGGGTGGCCCGGTCCCCGCGGGACGCGCACCCTCGGCCTCCGCAGGCCCGCGCCGCCCTCCGGGTGCCCCAGCGCGGCCCACACCGCGGGGCTTGAAGTGGCTGCCTTGGACCGCGCGCGCGCGCGCGCGCGCGCGGTGGCTTTCGTTGGGACCTTTGCTTCCCAGGCAGCCCCAGCGCCTCTGGGCCCATTGGTTGTGGCAGGGGTCGACCCCCACGCCCCCACCCCGGAAGGGAGGCAGCCCGATCCAGGAGGAGGCTCCTAAGATCGCTTGGGGGCTGAACAGCGTCCGACCTGAGGAAGCTTCCGGGCCCCCAACACGGGCGGGGCTCAGGCACCCGCGTCCATCACCGAGTCTCCGCTTTGCAAGCTTATGCCCACGAGTTCGCTCTCACTGATCCTCGGTCCTCGTAAACCCGTGAGGCTGGAACTTTGCAGCAGCGGCTGGGAGCCCTCTGGCCCTGCTGAGCTCTGGATGCTGGATGAACCAGACAGACCCAGGGGAGCGCTGTTTACCTCTTCCCTCCCTGATTGACCTGAGAACCGAAATGCATCCCTGTCCAGGTGCTTCTAGGCGTCCTAGGACGCACCAACCTCCCTTCCCTCCAAGCCCAGCTGGGTCCTCTGAACCCTGGGCCCTCAAGGCCCGAGTCCTGGAGCCCAGGGCAAGGGCCAAGCAGAAACCCACCTAGGGGCTATGAGCGGGACCTTGCGCCATTGGCTCATCTTCAAATCTTCTTGGCCTAGAAGGTGTCTTGTGGGGCAGGGCTCGATTGGCCTCTCAGAAGCCGAAGAGGAGCTCTCTGAGCCGGTTTCCTCTTCCGTAGAGCCAACCAGGCCGTGTGATCACCAAAGGTCCTTGGCAGCCCAGGGGCTAACTCAAGTGCAGAGCCCTCTGGGTCCCCTGATCCATCTCCCAGCAGAGGCTCTGGGAATCTCTGGCCCACAGGGACTGTGCCACGAGTGAAGACAGGTCCTCTGGGTGTTCTGTGGGTGCGCGCCGATGGAATCGACAGCTTCTCTTCAATGAAGTGTAGGAATGTTCTGGAAGTGTCTGCCGTCCTTGATTGTGAGGCTTCCCCAAGGTAGAAGCTAGCTTGGAGGCCTTTGTATCTAGATGTGCCTGCTGGATGCGAACCTCTGAACAATGGGACTCAATGGAGGACGCAGGGAAGGAAGAGTTTTCTGGAGTGACGGGGACTGAGACAGGAGTGTAAACCACCTGGCAATCATGCACTGATGGGGGGGGGCATTGAGAACTAGAGACTGATGGGGAATTTTTGTTGTGCCAACCGCCCCCCCCCCCCCACATTTGTATTCAGACTTAGATTACAAGACCTCCCAGAGCCCCTGGTGAATGGAGGCCCTGGGTCCAAGGGCCTGGCCAGGAGGTGACTGCTGCTTGATCTGGACCCTCAGATGTGAGCTTGGGCCCCCAGGAAGCATCCATGAATATGTAGGTCACGGTGGAGTGGGTTGAGCACTATGGAGACCATGACTGAGTAATCGGGTATGCGGTAGTAGGCTACCTTCGCCAGGCTCCACCAGCCGCGTGACCTTGAATGAGAGATGGGGGCTTTCCGAGTCTTAGCTTCCTGATCTGCAAAACCGGCATGGTGCCGGTACCATTTTCACAGGGCGTCAGGCTTGAAAAGGAGAACCTGGGCCTGGGGCTGGTACACAGGGCATGCCTGGCTGCTGGGGTGTCCTCTCATTGAACCTTCTGGAATGTCCTAAGAGGTAAGATCCCTGTTAGTCTCTGTCGCATGACCTGGGGCAGGGGGCGGGCAGTGCTGTATGCCTCGGGACCCCAGGAGAGGCCTGGAGTGTCTCTGAGCTCTATATATGGAGTCTGGTTCCCAAGCCTCCTAGGACAGGGGGAGGTCCCCATTCTCGTCCTCAGATGCCAGGGTCTGGTACTCCGTTGGTCCTCACCGAATAGTCTTTGCATAGTGGGAAAGGACCTACCCTCCATGGGGAAACCCGGAGCCAGTCCTTTTAAGGACAGAAGCCAGGATCAGAGAGGAATTAATCGAAGGGAAAGTTGCCCGTGAAGCCGAGCCCCCAGCCTCGCAGCCCGCCCCTCCCTCCCTTCCCTCAGAGCTAGGTCTGCTGGTCCTTCTCTCCGTGACCCTCAGGGGTCAGCTGGAAGACGGAGGGTTCTTCCTATTCCGGAATTCCAGCTGGGAGCCACAGGGAGAACAGTGGCAGGGCCTCTTAGGAGTTGGGCTGGGGAGGAGGCCCCAACTCTGAACTCGCTCAGCTGTTGAGGCCAGTGCAGCCAAGGAAGATACTGGGGCACCAGTGGCTCAGCCGGGACAGGAAGGAAATGACTTGGGGTAGCCCGGGGTTCCCGCAAAGGACGGGAGCACAGGCGCAGAACCAGAGGCTGTTCAACCAGGGTCACCTGGACACCCCCCTCAGTCTGGGGGCCACCCTCTCTGCCTTCTTCCTATGTGCCCCTCCCCTCCCCAGCCCGATTAGGGCTCCATCACCACACCCCCACTAACAGATCTGCTCCTCCTCCCCCCGTGGCGGGGGGGTTGTGTGTAACCTATTTTGTGTGTAACCTACCAGCTCCTCCTAGGTGTCCACCTCTTTCTGTTTGCTTTGATCGAGGTGAAATTCACATACATAAAATTAACCACTTTAAAGCCAAGACTCAGTGGCATGCAGAGGGCTGTGCAAATACCGCCTCTATCTAGTTCCAAAACACTTTTGTTACTCCAGAGTAACACCCTGTGCCCATCTTGTCCCAAGCCACCACCACAAATCTGCCGGACGTCTCTGTGGACTGACCTATTTTAGATGCTTCATTTACACGGAATCATACAACATGCGACCTTTTGTGTCTGGTTGCTTTCACTCGGCATGTTCTAAAAATTGTTTTTAACGTTTGTGAGAGAGGGAGAGAGACCGAGAGAGACAGAGACAGAGAAACAGAGCATGAACAGGGAAGGGGCAGAGAGAGACAGGGAGACGCAGAATCCGAAGCAGGCTCCAGGCTCCGAGCAGTTGGCACAGAGCCCGACGCGGGGCTCGAACTCACGAACCGCGAGATCGTGGCCTGAGCCAAAGTTGGACGCTTAACCCACTGAGCCACCCAGGTGCCCCCACCCAGCAAGTTTTTGAGGTTCATCCATGCTGCAGCACGTGTTAGTACTGTGTTCCTTTTTAAGGCTGAGTAGTATTCCTCTGAATGTATGCACAACATTCTGTTTATTCACCTGTCAATAGTTTCATTCACTTCTGAGTCACTCCTCACATCCTTTCCACAACCTATTGTGGGAAAAAGAGATCTGGGCTAGGAGTTTGATAATCTAGGTCTCTGAGCAGGATGGGTGTTCTAAGGCAAGTGGCTTCACGTTTCTGGGCCCCAATCTACTTATCTGTAAAGTGAAAAGTTTGGCAAGGGCCATTTCAAGTTATAGTTCTCTCTGACTTTTTACAAGTCCAAAGTGCTCCCCGGCACTCAGAGAAAGGATCCCAACACCTTTTCTGCCGGCCACATCCCTGGGCCGAGGACCCCACTGCAAGTCCTGGGACTTGCACAGTGCCCTCCAGTGGATCCGACTCCCCTCACGTCTTTGCCTTTGGGTCTTAAAGAGGCCAAATCTTAATGAGAAGCATGGCAGGGGTACTTAGTGTTTTGTGAGTCATTCCCTTCTTGAGTATCCAGCCAGACTCTCAGCGACTTTGGTTTGGCGATGAAATGACCAACTTACTTGTAGCACATACAGGTCCTCGTAATGACATGGTTAAGAAGCAGACAATAGGGCACCCGGGTGGTTCAGTTGGTTAAGCGTCCAACTTTGGCTCAGGTCATGATCTCCCAGTTGTGAGTTAGAGCTCCATGTCGGGTTCTGACGGCTCAGAGCCTGGAACCTGCTTTGGATTCTGTGTCTCCCTCTCTCTCTGCCCCTTCTCCTCCTACTCTCCTTCTCTCTCAAAATCAAATAAACATTAAAAAAATTAAAAAAAATACGAAGTGGACATTGAGCTAGGTCATGAGGTTTCAACTAAGGGAAAGTATACAGTTGATATCCTAACTCTGTTTCCTTGGTCTTTCATTCAGTACACATTTACCGTCCTGTTATCCTATCTGCTGCTTTGGGCAGGTTGGAAACATACCAAGAAACAGTATGGAAACATACCGAGAAACAAAAAGCTTACTTTTTGTTTGAAGTAAGCTTCAGGCTCAGTTGAGAGCCTAGCAGGGAGCCCAAAGCAGAGTCCAGAGTGAGGCTTGAACTCATGACCCTGAGATCAAGACCAGAGCTGAGATCAAGAATCACACACTGAACCTACTGAGCCACCCAGGCGCGCCCAAAGAAACTGACTTAAGAAATATGCACTTTCAGGGCGCCTGGGTGGCTCCATCGGTTGAGCGTCCGACTTCGGCTCAGGTCATGATCTCGCGGTTCGTGACTTCGAGCCCCGCGACAGGTTCTGTGCTGATAGCTCGGAGCCTGGAGCCTGCTTTGGATTCTGTGTCTCCCTCTCTCTCTGCCCCTCCCCTGCTCATGCTCGTCTCTCTCTGTCTCAAAAATAAATAAAACATTAAAAGAAAAGTAAAAAAGCAAAAAAGAAATATGCACTTAAAAAAATTTTTTTTAATCTTTATTTATGAGAGACAGAGACAGAGTATGAGTGGGTGAGGGGCAGAGAGAGAGGGAGACACAGAATCTGAAGTAGGTTCCAAGCTCTGGGCTGTCAGCACAGAGCCCGACGCAGGGCTTGAGCTCACAAACTGCAAGATCATGACCTGAGCTGAAGGCAGACGCTTAACCGACTGAGCCACCCAGGTGCCCCAAGAGATACGCACTTTCATAGCATTGAAGAGCTTTGAGACCTACCCTGATTGAAGAGGGGTGGTCAGCTGATCCTGTCCGAGTGGAATTGAACTTGGAGGTGGGGGAACTTTAATGCAGGGAAGGTACCGTTATTTCAAAGATGTTTTACATTTCTGTTTGGAATATGGAAGCTCAGTAAATTGAGTTAATTGTTTTCACCTCCTTCCTTTTCAATACTCCAAACTTACCCTGGCATTTCCAACCCCCTTGCTCTGCTCATTTTCTTTTTCCCCATACTGTATTATTTACTTATTTATTTCACTTTATCGTCTGTCTTTCTCAGTGGAATATAAGCTCCACGAGGCAGAGATCTTTGTTCATCCTGATCACTGATGTAGAACACTGCCCGGCACATAGTACGTACTCAGTAAATACTTGTTGCGATGGAATGGGCGCAGACGATTATTGCCACCAAGTCCTTTCCTAACGAGCAGGGAAGAGACATGAAGCTTCTCTGGGATTCCCACAGAAGAAAACACTAGCAACATCTGCCCCTGCCAGAGTGCGCTGTTGAATTCTGTCTGCCTTCCTAAAAATGCTTTGCTAGAAACAGCTACGTCGTGGTGGCTGGCCTTATATTGGTCCTGGGAGAGGAGTCAAAGAAGGGGTTTTCTGAAATAATTTATCAGATAGGATCAACAAACTTACTAACGCTGGAACACTTTGCAAACTTACTAATGCCAGAACATTCTCTGCTGCTTTCTTCACTTCCTTGGGTGAGTTCTGAGCACAGTTAGGATCCAGACCTCGAGGCGTAAGACTGACCCTTAGCGTTATACAGATTCCTAGTTGGACGATTTATTCTAATCCTTTGGGAGGCAAACCCCTTGGATTAAAAAAAAATATAAAAAGCACAACCAATACTCAATTTGCTGAACCTTTCCGATGGGAGCATCTCCCAAAGAGGAAAAGTATTTTGTGGCAAATTAGCAGCTCCCACAAACCACCACTGTCACGGTCACAAGCAGAATGAGAACACGTTGGAGGGGGAGGGACAGGGGTTGCGACGTTTCAGATCGGACGGCCTGCCTAAACCTTAACATGAAATATCCTAAGGAGAAAAAAAAAAAAAAAACCCTCAGTGGTTGTATTTATTCCAAATGCAAAACTGTCCCCTTTGTTGAGGTCGGCTGAACTAACTCGGCCAGGAGAACAATGTCGAGTCTGCTGGCGGGCCATGTGCTAATGTGCTCATGCATTACAGGCCGCAACAGATGGCTGTGAGAACACTGGGCCGCGCCTGCCTGGGTCAGGACGCAGAGCCCAGTGCTTCCCAGTTCGGCCCAGTTATCAAAACACTGCTTCTCTATGGAGACAGGGTGGCTGTCCGGGGGGCGGGGGCGGGGGCGGGCCCTGTCCCTTCTGCACATACAGGGCTTGATGTGAGAGCAGAGGTGTAAAGGAATAATTACTGGGGGGGCGGGGGGGGGCGTTGTTGGTTGGCTGGTTGGTACCATGTCACAGAATTGACAAGTTCTTTTCGTGCGGTTGAAAGTACACAAACGGGAGATACACGCTCTGTTGTTCCGACACGTTAGCGCACGGACGTCGCTCACGCTTTTAATCATTGTAAAGTTCTCTCCCCTCCCCTCTGAGGGCCTGTCTTCTGTCTTTCCCCACATCTCAGTGAATCACTGCAGAGAGAAAGTCACCCCGCCCCCAGAGCAAAACAAAACACAAAGAAAACAAAACCCAGCTTTTTGCAACGACCAAGTAAGGCTCCAGAGAAACTCCTCTGGAAACATGTAGCCAAGTGGAATGTACCAGATCTACTCTAACACCCTCCATCCCTGCATTCTCTGCAAATGGGAAGAAAGCCCACACTGGCCACTGCCTTTGCGCTTCTCATTTCCCCCCTGCCCCTTGAAGCAAAGGCGTGGTCAGGTTGGCTGCCGGGAGATGGGACGGGGGAGTCAGTTACTGTCTGTATGTTTCCCCACCTGCACCGCTGCTCAGGCTCAGGCCACCCACCTCCTCCCCTTGCTTCTGTCCCCGGAGCAAGGACTCACTTGGAACAAGGACTCCTCAGATGACAGTAAGCCCAGGGAGGGCAGCACCTCAGAGATGTCACTCCAGACCCACACAGAGGCAGAGAAGCACAGAGAGGGCCAGAACGGACAGCAGACCTCTATGCTCCGACTCTGAAACAGACAAGGAGGCGAACCCCGGGCCATCTGGTCTTCCAAGTCCCTCTAACTTTCGTGATGTTCAAGGGGAACACCGGGAAGCTGGCGAGTGTCCCACTGTCTCCCCACCAGCTGTGTGTGCTCCTCAGCATTCCTTGGGTTAAAGCCATTGTTGGGGTGAGCGTGATGTCTCCAGAAAGCCCTGTAAAAATGTCCGTTGCCTGGGAGGGAATACAGAGCAAGTCGTTAGCACAGGTCAGTCTGCGAGGTATCGTTGATAACACCAGGGAGGATGCCCAGAGCCTGGAACGTGCGAATTCTCCCGGAAGAAGCTGGGAAAAGAAGGGCCATGAGACTAACAGGGCCAGTGCCATGGGGGCCAGAGGTAAGCTTTGGGGAGGGGCACTGAAGCTTGTATTACGTAGGATATAGGCTAGGTATAGCAGACTGAAATCCATTTTCTAAAGGAAGGGGAATGGATTTCCACATGAGTGGTGAAGAAAGCATAAATTTTAAGTTAACGAAACCAGTAGAGTTTGATAGCCCTTGTCGGTTTGTAGGGTCTCGGACCGTTTACATTCATTACCTTGTTTAAAATGAGAAGCCCGAGACATACACGCCCTCTCCACCCCACGGTGATCTCTGGGCTTGGCCTGCTCACATGGTGTTACAGGGCAGAGTCCAGAGGTCCTTAAGGGACTCTCTTCACCCCATGAGGGGGACTGGACAGGCTTCCGCCCCCACAGAGCCATTCATTTGTGAACCAACCTGTTCTTAGGGCTCTTGTTCATGCCCAGCCTTTGAGAAGCTACCCCCCCTAACCTTCAAGCCTTCTGCACCCTCGCTGGAGAAGGGGTGTGGCCCCAGCCAGACTCAGAATCAGTAGCCTGTTTGGAGCTCATTCCGGGACACGTCTTTTTCTTTCAGCCTGAAAGGAGCCTGACCCTGAAACACACCTTTGCTCCTGGTATGTTCAAGAGGAAAAGAAAAAGAAACCCGTGACCCACGTCAGGCACAGAGAATCCAGGGCAATCCAGTCTCCCCAAACCCAAGAGGATAGAAGCGAGGTGCAGACCCTGAACTGTGATGACCAGATGTGTCACACACTCTGAAATTCCTGTTTGCCCGGATCACTGGCGACCTAGAACCTTTCTAGTTCTGCCTAACAAAAATGTTGAATTCAAAAAAAAAAATTTTTTTTAAAGCAACCTCTACGCCCAACGTGGAGCACAAACTCACGATCCCAAGAGTCACGTGCTCCACCAATGAGGCAGCCAGGTGCCCCTGCCTAATCAAAATTTAAAATGTGCTTCCTTATTTCCCGATTCACTCTTTGCCCCCTACACATTCCTCTTTCTAGATTTGCCTTTATACGTTTTGTTCTACCTAAGAATTAATTTCCCATCAGCCATCTCTCCGTGCTTCTTGAATTTCCAGGTCAGGGCTCTCTTGGTGTATTAAAATGGGTACTATTGACGGACCACGGCTCCACTCTGCCCTGTTGGGCAAGTTCCCATCCTGATGGAGTGTCTGGTCAAGCAATGGGAAGGAGCTAGACTTCAGCAACTCTGTCCAGTAGAAAATTCTGCAGTGACGGAAATGTTCTATGGTTACGTTATCCAGTATGGTAGCCACTAGCTGTGTGTGGCCATCGAGCACTTGAAATGTGGCCAGTGTGACTGAGAAAAGGGATTTTTAAATTTTATTGAGTTTTAATTTATTTTCATTTAAATAGCTACATGTGGCTAGTGGCTACTGTACTAGAGAGGTTAGGTCTAGAAAGAGGCTGCAGAATGCTCTAGGAGTCAGGCTTCACCAGGTACATCATCAGATTGTATTTCTGTTGCCTAGACGAATACAATATGGCCAGGCCCCAAATGCAGAGGATTTCCTCAAAGTCAGAAGTATGTCTTTTACCATAAAACATTATTTGCATTGACTCTATTGGCAAGGAAAACCATCATTCCGTGCCACTCAAGATTATTAAACTCTGGAAGGATCGCAGAGCTGGCCATGTTGGCCAATCTGTTATGGACTTTCAAGACAGCCATCTGGCATCACCACGCTTTATTCTTCACCTCCTCCCAAACCCACCTACCACACCCACAACGCTGTTGGCTTTTTCCATCCTCTTCATAAAACTCATTTCCCTCTTCATTTTTAGCCTCCCGCCTAAATCACTAGCACTAATAACTTACGAGTAGTCAAGAAAAGCACATAGTGTTTCCTTTGCTGACACCCTCGTTAAATTGCCCACATTTCTTCCCTCACTCGAATATTTGAAGACTTGGGTTCCAAAGTCTGTTTTAGAAGGTATACCTACCATCAACAAAAACTTTCCCATGGTCTTTGATGACCATCTGGAAAGTTCTTTGTTTTTCCCAGGATCTACCACAGGTAAACACATTCTTTGTGGAGGGGAGACCGACTTCATACAACCTCAACTGGGAAAGTGCTATTGGCTCATTAAAATGGTTAGCTACTCTACTCGGGGTTTCTCAGTTTACCGCTGTTATACTTCAGGCTGGATAATTATTTGTCATGGGGGCTGTCTTGTCCATTGTAGAATGTTTATTAGTATCACTGGGCTCCGGGCACGAGATGCCAAGAGCACCCCGCTCCCAGTTGGACAACCCAAAACGCCTCCAGACATCGCCAAGTGTTCTCTGGGGGACAAAATTGCCCCCAGTTGGGAACCCCTGTTCTTCCATTTAGCACTCACATTGTGAGCTCAGATAGCAAAGCAGAGAAGGAAAAAGCCACACGAGCCTTTGGATCTGAAGCCTTCACTGTGCTAAACCTCTTTCTTATTTAGAATGCCCTATCAGTGACAGACTTTGCCCCCCCGAACCATGAGAAATGAGAAGATTGAAAGGTATGTGACTTGGCTTAGATGTCTCTGGAGCATTTTTTGAAACCAAGGAAGGTAGATCCAAAAATGTTAGGAGCTTGATTGGTTTGGTTTCCTACATGGGAACTGTTTACAATGAAGAGACAGCCCACAGGGATATGACTCAGCAAGTATAGACTGAATTTAGTGAAATTTCAAGAAGAAACGTTCACATTGATTGGGCTCTGAGCATGTACCAGGCATTGTTCCAGCTGTACTGATTCTAGGACTATTCTTACGTCTGTTTTACTGATGAGGAAACAGAAGCCCAGAGATCATGCAGACGTGGGATTTAAGATCCCAGACTTATAGAGATGATGCTGTGCTGGCATAGTGAGAAGTATACATGTTCCCGCTATATTTTCTGTTACTTAAAAATACTGATTTTTAAGTCGACTTTTCACTTTGAAATAATTTCACATTCACAGGAAAGCTGCCACGATGGGGCAGAGAGTTACTACGTGCCCTTCACCCCGCTTCCTTGGATGTTAATATCTTACAGTCCCTTGGAGCGTTTGGCACAAGTAAGAAATTAACGTTGCTACACATATTAACGGAGCCACAGCTTCTGTTTGGGTTTCTTCCGCTTTTCCACTAATGTCCTCTGTCTGTTCCAAGGAGTGGAGGGTCTCCAATCCAGGATACCATATTGCACTTAGTTGATGATTATTTTCAACAGTGTTGACCAAGGACTTGCTCAAAGCAGTTACAGACACTGCTCCCATGGAACATGCCGTACAAAAATTCCACTGTTGTGAGAGGTGGGCACAGAGAAAGCTAATCACCACTGGATTAATATTTGGTGGAAGGAGATTTGTGAGATTAGGGGGGGAAATCAGATGTGCACGGTACACTGGGAGGAAGTATTAAAATCCCTGAGAGTAGCAACGGGCTGACACATCCTCAGAGACACATAATTAAAGCATAACAGATGACAGTTTCCCCTGAAAAGGGATGGAGAGAGAAAGGAGGGCCACAAAGGCTGCTCAGTGCAGGGACGGATCTGTTTTACCAAGTGACAAGAGAACAACCCCCACCCCGCCCCCACCTCCCCTTAAAATCTTAGTAAGACACACTCTGTTTCCCACCGTGACTTATGGTGCTGACTTACTGAGAGTTCAAGGGAAAAGTGAGGGCAAAATCAGTGACAGGAGTCTCTGCCCAGGCGCATCTGTGCAGATAGAAGACTCCTGCCTCCCGCCTATTTCAGAGCCGCCAACAAGCTGGAAAAGCCTCATTTCTGAAATAGAGCCCGGTGGCTTTTTTTTTTTTTTTTCAACGTTTATTTACTTTTTGGGACAGAGAGAGTCAGAGCATGAACGGGGGAGGGGCAGAGAGAGAGGGAGACACAGAATCGGAAACAGGCTCCAGGCTCCGAGCCATCAGCCCAGAGCCTGACGCGGGGCTCGAACTCACAGACCGCGAGATCGTGACCTGGCTGAAGTCGGACGCTTAACCGACTGCGCCACCCAGGCGCCCCAGCCTGGTGGCTCTTAATCCGCACCATAAACATCCAGAAGGGTCCTTATCGGAGCCAATGGATAAAACGGAGCTTTACTTAGAGGCACCGCCAGCACACCTGGCTGAGTCACTTCGAAATTCAGGGACACTCTTTCGAGAAAGTGAGGGTAGGCGCCAGATTCAGAAACATGCGAGACGGCATGCAGAGTACTTCTCGCTCTGAAACTTCTCAGGCAGTCGTTCTCCTGCCCGGTCGTGTCAACATAATAGCTGACACTTACTATGATTTTTTAAAAGGACTACAAGACAATAACAGAGGAGACGGCAGAGATCAGGAGACTGGAAAACAAGGAAACGTGATACAGTAGAAGCAGGCGTTCTCCATCTGGCATATGGTGCTGCCCCCCCCCCCCCAACTCCATCCCCGCCTTTCTCCATATGTATGTTCCTCATTCAGAGCGCTCATTCCTTTCCATTTTGTTTTCTGGGATGAGAGTTTATAACTAACAATGGGTCATTGTTAACAATGGGACCCTTACCAGGAGAGTTGGTTGTCACAGAGTCTCTTCCAGATCAGAGCAGAAAGCTTCCAAAAATACCGACAATTTGAGAAATCTAATCAAGTCGTGGGACGAACCTCACCCTGACCTCCAGGCTAATGAAGTCGCGAGGAAGAAATGCACAGGAGATTTGCATGAAGGTGACTAAAATGAATAAAATGTTTCATGCCGCTCCCCGCCCCGGAAAGCGGGGGGGGGGGGGGTGAGGGGGGGACCAGACGCTAACTGAGCTGAACCCACACAAGCAAAGTG
This sequence comes from Lynx canadensis, assembly GCF_007474595.2. Classification (NCBI taxonomy): domain Eukaryota; kingdom Metazoa; phylum Chordata; class Mammalia; order Carnivora; family Felidae; genus Lynx; species Lynx canadensis. The sequence goes on from NC_044311.2 coordinate 146,986,962, forward strand.
ATGATTAGCCATCCTGTGATGGTGGCTGACCCGGCCACCACCGCCTCAGAGCAGCCCGACTGCAGTCAGCAATCACGGTGTCGGGGCAGGGGGCAGACAAGGGTCCCCCCAAAAGGTCCATGCCCTTCTGGGAAGAGACAGCAGGGTGCATGATGACACTGAATAATGCTGCTCTACCCGCATGAGACGCCTGATATGCTGCGGATGCTCTAGGGGACGGAAAAAGAAAGATCGGGCCACGGGTCCGAAAGGTGGGGAGGCTTCAGGAAGGATTCAAACTGGTCCTGAAAGATTTGGACTGGATTTGGGCATGGCATTGGGGGAGGGTAAAAGTTAGTGCACACTTGGGTGTGCTCTGCTCAGAGAACTCCCCCGTCCTTCTGACGACGGAAGGAGGAAAGTCAACTCGACCTGTGAAGTAAGACAGGTTGCCCCCTAAAGTCGTCCCTCGCAAATGTCATCAGGCTGTGCAGCAAAATCATCTGGGTGGTTGGTTGGTTTGTTCCGAACATCCGTGCTGGGCCGGACCCCAATCTAATGAGTCAGCACCGCCAGGGGCTGGGTCCCCGAATGGGTATGTTTGTAATCACCAGGTGACTCTGATTCACTGGGCTGCTCCAGTGACCCCATCTCAAAGATGAAGAAACTGAGGCCCAGGAAAGGACACGCTTTGCCCATGGGCACATATTGTCAATTCACTTAGCAGGCGACTTTCCGAGTGTTCTTTCAAACTTCCTTGACCAGTGATGTGCTCGGAAATCCCACGGCCGTGGCAAGCAAGTATGGCCCGAATACCTCTCCTTGGCTGGGTCCCATGTCCCTCACCGGGTCCTGGGGGGTGTAAGGACACAACGAAGCTTCCCTCCCTTGTGAGTCGCTCCACGGTTACCAACCTACTCATCTAGAAGAAATAGAAGCAGCTTCTGTTCCATCATTGGAACTGGACCATTTGTCCTTAGTGCAGAGGAACCGTAACAAACAAACAACAACAACAATAACAAAAAACATGACAATTTGCCAATGTTGGAGTTTTGCCTCTTCCTGTATTGCTTTTGGCCTCAGCCGCAGAAGCCGCCCCAGCTACGGCCACACTGTCCCTGAGTAAGTAAGGGGTGCTCTCTTGCCCAAACCTCATGCCTTCTAGGCTGCCGTCGTAGGGTTTTCTTGCAAATGATTTTAGGCTCTATTCTCATTTTTTTGGAAAGGATGTGTGTAAACATCCAAGTCCCGCTCTATTTCGGCCCAAAGAGGCCAACAGGTTCGTGTTCCCAGATGCTCTGGTGCCTGTCCCTGCTTTGTTCATAATGCTGCCCCACCTCCACCTCCTGATTTCTTTCCAGTTGCCCCCAAGCCAGGCCACTGTCGATCTCTGCCCTCCCTGCAACACTTCCTCCCAGGAGGCTTTGCAGCCCTTACCCACCCCGCCTGAATCGTTACCCAACCTCCTTCCTCATCTGGCATCCGACCCTCAGCTGCTTTTAAGCAACACTGGCCTCCTCTCTAGCTGCCCCACTCTCACCTGGGTCCTCCCCAGGTGGCCCCACCTCTTCGGTTTCCAGAAAGATTCTTGCCTTTCATTCCAAAGGTGAATCCTCCCAGGTCAGGGGTCTCTGGCCACCTGGTCCTGGGATCACCCTCCGTCCTTCCTGCTGTCCCTGCATACTGCCCCTGATGCCCCAGCAGCTTTGCATGGACCAGGATCTCTGGCAAAGGGCTGAGGCCACTGGCGTAAGAGAGGTTTAGAGATCCCACACGTTGATCTCCTTTATCCTTCCTTCTCCTCGTTAATACGGAAACCCCATTCTGTCACTCATCCGTTCATCAAATATTTATGAAGCATCTATTGTATACCAGGCACTGAACTAAGTAAGCCCTGGGCGAGCTGAGAGGTTGCTAAGGCTCTGTGAGTTTTAAGGTTTCTATATGACACGTTTAGATTGTTTAGAAATTCAAATTCAGAGTTGCCTGAAAAATCAGAATAAAGAATCCAAAGACTGCCAATTTTTTTTTTTTTTTTTTTTGTAAATGGACAGTCACTAGGAAACAACAAAATCACGTCACAAACTTTGTCTGGGGCCAAGGGAATTGGCTTCGTCATAAACGAGGCCTGAGTTACACAGCTTAGTGCGGCCCTGTTCACTTAAGGACATTTATTAAGTGTCTCCCGTGTTTACGGCCTCTTCCCCTCTGGGTGTCTGCCGTGCAAGGCCTGTGGGGTCATGCGGACTGGCATAAAAACCCCACAAATGGGAAAAGGTTCTAGTGATCTGTAGTAGGATACGAACATAGTTAACGCTACTGAACTGTATACTTAAACATGGTGAAGAGAGTACATTTTATGTTATGTGGTTTTTTAACCACAATTAAAACAAATATATGCCAGGTTGCTTCCAACACCCCCGCCCTGCAGGAAACAAACCCATTTTCCCATGGACGTGAGCTCGTGGGCAGAGCCAAGAGAGGGTCCCTTCCAGCACAAAGGGGCCCACAGAGAGTGGGGCGGGCGGGGGCCCGAGGCAAAGGAGCAGGGACCTCGCGGCCACCTCTTCTCTGTGTGTGTCACACGGATGCAGCAAACGCGACACAGACAAGCCACGGCACCCCACCTGCTCAGCCAGGCAAGAGCTGGTCACAGCCACGGGTCTCGACATCTGGACGAACACGACTCAAGATGTGTACTTTCTGTGTTGTAGAGGAGGCAGGATGTCTCCGTCTTTAACTTCTGTCTCCCAAATTCTGATGGGTTCGTCAGGTGTGTAGTTTCTAGGAAGATCTAGTTCTCTGAACTGACAGAATCTGGGGTGGAAAGAAAAGGCTGGTCGGACCTGGAGCGAGAAAAGCACACAATATCTCTGTAGGCAGTCTTGCTGTGCTCCCCAAACTCATCCAGTGAGGATGAACAAAATTCACTGGGGCTCCATTTTCCATTTTTTTATCAGCTGAAGACCTTCTCTGGGTTCATGGGCTATATAAAAATTAGGATTTAGGGGCGCCTGGGTGGCTCAGTCGGTTGAGCGTCTGACTTCGACTCAGGTCACGATCTTGCGGTCCGTGAGTTCGAGCCCCACGTCGGGGTCTGGGCTGACGGCTCGGAGCCTGGAGCCTGCTTCCGATTCTGTGTCTCCCTCTCTCTCTGCCCCTCCCCCGTTCATGCTCTGTCTCTCTCTGTCTCAAAAATAAATAAACGTTAAAAAAAAATTAGGATATAGGGGCATCTGGGTGGCTCAGTCGGTTGAGCGTCCAACTTCGGCTCAGGTCATGATCTCGCGGTCTGTGAGTTCGAGCCCCGCATCGGGCTCTGGGCTGATGGCTCAGAGCCTGGAGCCTGTTTCGGATTCTGCGTCTCCCTCTCTCTCTGCCCCTCCCCCACTCACGAGCTCTCTTGCTCACTCTCTCTTTCTGTCTCAAAAATAAATAAACATTAAAAAAAATTTTAATAAGGGTTTTTAAAACTTACGATTTAATATCTCCTCTCGTCTCCTACCTCTCTTTCCCTTTCTTCTTGTTGCGGACAAAAAAAATGGTTCTTGGCAGAACTGGTTTCGTGGGTGTGCAAACTGTGTAGTCAGTCCCATGGGGCCCGGGTTTAGGAGAGCCCCCCACTTAGTTTCAGGCTCTGCTGTCACTGTCTTGAAATCCTTAATGATTATTTATTTATGTATTTATTCTGAGACAGAGAGAGAACGACGGTCAGACAGAGAGGGAGAGAGAGAGAATCCCAAGCAGGCTCCACAGTGTCAGAGCTGAACCTGATATGGGGCTCGATCTCACGACCTCAAGATCACGACTTGAGCCGCTAGGGAATCGGCCACTTCACCGACTGAGCCACCCGGGCATGCCCATAATTCTTAATGATTTTTATTATTTATTTATTTATTTATTTATTTATTTATTTATTTATTTTTTATATATATGAAATTTATTGACAAATTGGTTTCCATACAACACCCAGTGCTCATCCCAAAAGGTGCCCTCCTCAATACCCATCACCCACCCTCCCCTCCCTCCCACCCCCCATCTTAATGATTTTTAAACAAGGGGAGGGGGGCGCGTATTTTCATTTTGCGCTGGGACCTACAAATTACGTAGCCGGTCCTGCTCTCGGTCACAAAAGACTCTCTGAAGGTGGTTTTCAAGTTTTCCACCTTCTGGCCGTGTGACTTCTCCCCGTCTTCCTGCTTCCCCCGCTGGGGACAAAGTTTCCTCCTGGTCCTGGCAGCAGGAAGGCAGGGAAAATCATTTCTTGGGTGCTCGACCAAAATAAGAACGTCCCTCTCTTAAAAATTGGTCCATTTTAAAGCCGCAACATGAGACTTCACCAGGATACGGTCCTTCCGTTGGCTGTACTCAAACGACTCAGCGGTAAAGAAAATAAGGGGTGCCTGGGTGGCGCAGTCGGTTAAGCATCCGACTTCAGCCAGGTCACGATCTCGCGGTCCGTGAGTTCGAGCCCCGCGTCGGGCTCTGGGCTGATGGCTCAGAGCCTGGAGCCTGCTTCCGATTCTGTGTCTCCCTCTCTCTCTGCCCCTCCCCCGTTCATGCTCTGTCTCTCTCTGTCCCAAAAATAAAATAAATGTTGAAAAAAAATTTTTTTTTAAAAAAAGAAAATAAAAACTGCCTGTGAGTCCCATCCATAGCAAAAAGTCAGGGAAGGGAAGGCTAACGTTAAGAAAAACATATTCAGCCCTTTAAACACTCTTAAACATTTTGGCTCCCAGGCAGGATATGCCAATCATTTCTGTTAATTAATGTGGGAGCAAAACACAACCTACCGTCCGTGAGACCTAACTCGTTCACGGAAAGCGACGGGAAAGCAAGTTACACCGACCGCTGTCCTCAACCAGCCAGCCTCTCACCGGAGCTTTCCTTCACCACGACCCCTCCCAGCCCCTTGCCCCCCACCACCCCCCCCGTGCGATTTAAAATATTTTTTTGTGAAAATAGCATTTGTTAGCGTTGTTTTTTCTTAAGGGGAGGTGTGTGGGATCTAAATCAATTGTAATATATTTCAAATTTATTCATTATCATGCCCTAAAAGCAAATTCCCATTTTGTGGTTCTCCGAGGAGAGTGACAGAGCCTTGTTTGTGACAGCCCCGGGCATAAGCCATCATTGTGTAGCTTAATTAGATATTCCCCGTGCTAGTGTGAGGGACATATGTCTATTCACTGTAACAAACACCAAGAGGGGCCGGGGGCTTTCATGCTTCTGCCCATATGCAGATAAACACAACACAAGTGTGGGTTCTCCCAAGGACCTGTGGCCCCAGCCGGCCCCCGGCACGGTCAGCTTGCATTCACCGATTGGTTCCAGTTTATTAACAGCCTATGAACTTCTCATCGGCTCCCGGACTGGTCAGGACTGTCACCTGCAACTGCCAGGCCAGGGCTGGCTTTCTCCTCGGGAACAGGGTGGGTCTGCGTCTGCTGGGCCTGATGCATCCTAGTTTTTTAACACAAAGAACGATGTGGCTGGCGAGTCGCAAACTCCAGCGTTGGAAAAGCAGGTTATCTTTGGGGCGGTTCCAGACAGTTCCCGACCCGGATCAAGCAATTCTAGGCTCGGTGAGACTCGGCTAATTTTAAAGGCAATTTTAGGGGTGCCTGGATGGCTCCGTTAAGTGTCGACCCTTTATTTCGGCTCAGGTTGTGATCTCACGGTCGTGAGATTGAGCCCTGCATTAGGCTCTGCGCTGGGCACAGAGCCTGCTTGGGATTCGCTCTCTCCCTCTCTCTCTGCGCCTCTGCCACTCACGCCCTCTCTCTCAAAATAAATAAACATTAAAAAAAAAATAAAGGCAACTTAAATTCTTAACATCTCGATGTTTAAATATAACTTCAAATTAATGAAAGTGGGAGGCACTACCAAGTGGGGAAAAGCCTTAGCCTATGTCTCACGTTCTCTTTGAAAAATGCAGGAAAGGAAACTGGGGAGGGAGGGTGGAATGTCCCTGGGTCCCCAGTGTCATGTGCCCTCTGTACTCGGCCACATGAGCATGGGGCACTACCCCCTCTTAGAATCATGTCCAATTTCTTTTCGCCGACAAACCATCTCCCATCACGTATTAGTGCACGAGGGCTGCCCCAACAAACTGCCACAAAGTGGGGAGGTGTGAACAAGAGAAATGCATTGTCTCACAGTTGTGGAGGCCGGAAGTCTGAGGTGATGGTGTCCTCTGAGGGCTGCGAGGGAGAGCCTGTTCCCAGCTTCTCCCTTTGCCTGACGGATGGCTGGTTTCCCCCTGTGTCTTCACATTGTCTTCCTTCTCTCTGTGCGTCTATCTGAGTCCCTGTTCCCCATTCGTGTAAGGACACTGCACTCAAACCCCTCATAATGGCCCCCTTTCACTTGTCTACCTCTGTAAAGACACAATCTCCAAATAAGGTCCCACTCTGAGGTCCCGGGGGTGATGACTTCAACATATCATTTTTGGAGGGGCACGATTCCATCCGTAACACGCTGTTTCAGAGAGAATGAGAAAGCACCATTTGCTCTAACCCCCAACCCCAGACTGACGAGATATTGGGGTTTGTGGACCCTGTGAAAATACGAAACTCTCTGACTTTTCATCAGCTGCTAAAGAGCAAGCCATTATGGCGGGCGATCTTGTAGGTGGCCCCCACCAAGCATCCACGGTGACCTCTAAGATATCGTGAAATCAATTTCGGATGGAGAGGGACAGTCTGTTTTCATCTCCTACGGTTACACAGGGTCTAGTCTGGGGGAGCCTGAAGTCTCCAAAAATATGTCTATTTTGAAGAGTGAGGACTTGACCCACCTAAGAGGACAGCTGAACCCCTTGGAGCATCGACCCAAGAGGTGTGATGACTTGGGATCACCCAGGTAGTGGTGGCAAACCGAAGTCTGGAATCCAGGACCCCCAGGGGCCAGCCCAGTACTCCAATGAGGGGATGAGGTAGGGGAGCACACAACCCCTCTGATGGCTCCATAACCAGGAAGATGGTTTGAGGCCGGCTTGTGATGCCCGGTCCTCAGTTCAGCCCCACGGAGGCTGGAGAGCTCCCACCCATCCTTGGCAAGCTTTCTTTCCCCCTTTTAGAACAGGGTGTAGGGAATCCAGGAATCTCCAGTCTGGATCTCGGAAGAAAGGCATACTATCAACCAGGCGTCAGGGCAATGCTTCCAATAACTAGACAGCTTTGGCATTAAGGCCCCCAGGAGAGAGGTCCACCTGTGTCGGCCCGGGGTTGACGCTCTGATTCCAAGTGAACGGCAAAGAGTAAGGAAGCGTTTGGATCTCAGAGTCAGGCGGATCGTACCCTGGATGCTAACCACCACCGTCCAATTGTACCTGGCACCCACTACTTAATCTCAACTTCTGGAAAACTCCCACCTTTCCCAGGTGTCACAAGGATGAGCTTCCATAAGGCATATGCAATTCCTTCATAATCAGCCAACGCTGAACCAACCTTACGAAGGGTCGCGTTTTTATTGGTTCTTCCTCCTAGGCAGAAACACATTTGCTGCACGATGGACCCGTGGATGGGAAGTTGTCTCCACACAGATGAAAACAAAACAAATCTTGGTTTTCATTTTATCCAAAGTTGTTTCAGAGAATGAATAAACGTGAAGCAGCTGTCACGAGAGCGGTGTGGAGGGTATCACTTCACTCTGCGCCCCCCCGCCCTCTGCAAGCCAAAAACTGTCAGAATCTAGGGGCGCCTGGGTGGCGCAGTGGTTAAGCGTCCGACTTCGGCTCAGGTCACGATCTCGCGGTCCGTGAGTTCGAGCCCCGCGTCGGGCTCTGGGCTGATGGCTCAGAGCCTGGAGCCTGTTTCCGATTCTGTGTCTCCCTCTCTCTCTGCCCCTCCCCCGTTCATGCTCTGTCTCTCTCTGTCCCAAAAATAAATAAACGTTGAAAATAAAATAAAATAAAATAAAATAAAAATTTATACAAAAACTGTCAGAATCTATCGATGAGAACAATTTAAGAATGCCACCTCTGGTGCCTCCAATGAGTTTCTTGTCTTGGGTTAGTCAGTCTTGGATAGCCACTCTCCTAGAACGAAGGAAAATAGACGGGCTGTCAATCCAAGTACCTATTTCTGTTGAGAAGGTTCTCGTGAATTAAATAATTACCCTAGAAGAAACCCTCAGTGTGTAAAGGAGGATTTGGTGTCCTTTTTTGAGAACACGAACCCCTTCCAACAAGGCAGGCCTCTCTGAATACTCTGTCAGCGTTTCCCGTCATTGTTACCTTTGCCTCCATGAGGTCAGCAGGTGAGGTTACCATCACTCCAGCATGCAGGGGAGGAAATCAAGGCACACGGGGTCAGGAGATTCCGAGGGTCACATGGCCGATCCAAGAGAAGGACAGGAGCCTCGGCCCCCGGACTGGCCCAGTCCTCTACTCTTCCAGACTGTTCCAGAGTGTTCTACACTGTTCTATTCTCTTCTATACCATCCCACATAATTCTACACTGTCCCATACTTTCTTACCCGCACCGGGGACACTTGACAAACTGTGCCATTCGGTTTTCAGGCATATTCCAAAGGTGTAAGAGATTTGTAAAGCCATTTTGTCTTTACCGTTAATAAGAGTGATCACCCTCTAGCCATGTTTAACCTTCGTAATGTCTACAAATCTCTTAGACACGTGAAAGGAAGCTGGGAAGCCCCCTGCATGAGGTTACCTCAGAGTTTACCTGAAGGGCCTCCGTCCATCTGCCTCCCAACCAATAATTTCCCAACTTTCTATTTCCTTGCTTGTCTCAAATATCCAGAGAGCTGAACTGCAAAGGTTTGTAGGAAAAAAAAAAAAATACGAGGAGACTTCTCAGTTGTCACCTCTGTGTGTGAACGAGTTTATCAGAGATCCATCAAGTAGAAAGACCCCTGAAGGATCACAGGGCAGCCCTTCATTTCACAGGTAGGGACACGGAGGCCCAGAGAGGTCACGGGCAAGGCAGAGCCGGAGACAGTCTCTTTACTTTGAGTTTGACGCCATTTCCAGAAAACAGGGTCCCTCCCTGGTCTTCTTTCTAGGAAAGGGGTGGGAGCTCATGGCATCGGGCCCAGCTGTGGCCTGGGAGCCTCTTCTGTCTCCAGGGCTGGACGATACTGTTAAAAGATCAAGTCCTTCCCGTGAGTCAGACTTGCTGGGGGCAACTCACTTCTCTGAGCCTCAGTTTTTCCACCTGAGAAAGGAGGAATAATAATACCACCACCAACCTCGTGGGGCTGTTAAATGAAATGAGGCCACCTGGGTAAAAGGCTTAGCATGGGGCCCGGCTGGGTCTAACTGCCCAGGGCACATGTTCACTCATGCCCCCCACCACCCACATGCCCCATGACTTGCATCTTTCTTTCTAGCAACCAAAGTTGGCATTTAAATGAAATCGCCGTTCTCCAGATAACGCTGGGTTCCCCGAAACGATCCACAGTAAAGAGAGCGAAGTTTTATTCCCCTGGTGGGTCACTTTACATCTATTCATGTCTGGGCAGAAGTTTCATTACCCTTGGTGGTCCTGGCCATCCTGGGGGTCTGGCCATGTTCCCCTCGGGAATCAACGGTCCTGGTGGCTCGGAGAAGGCGGACTGTCTTGTAGGCCAACCGGCAGCCAGAGATGTCCCCGAAAAGAGGGCAGTCGTTGGCCTCCTGATGGCCTCGCGGGCAGGCGGCAGCAGCCTCCGGCCCTCTGCCCCCAGGTCGCCACCCCCAGAACAGCATGGGGTACAGTCCCTGTCCCTTCCCTTTTTCAGATTTGGGCAGAGGTCCCTGGGCTGGGCTTGACAAGCTCCCTGGGCATTCCCTTCATGCACGTGTGGGGTTAGCCTGTGAGAAGAATCTGTTTCCTTGGCCGGAATGGCCCCCTCTCCCTCCCTTTTCCTCCCTCCCCTTTCAGGTGACCGACTGCCACGTGACTCAAGCCGGTGAGTCCTAGCCCTGCCCGTGACTTGGCAGGATTCCAGCGGGATGGGAGAGAAGGCCAAGATGCAAAAAGTGTTATTAATAGGACCTTAATTTTGTGACGTCGGCAATGACCCCACAAATTCCCGCATGTGAGGTGCGATTACATATACGGAAGAGGATGCACGGATCACACGAGGCCCTCCACACGAGCCTGTTGAGTGAAGGCCATGAGGTCAAGCCATGGGTGGCAAAGCCTGGGGGAATGGGTGGTCCTTGCAGAGACAGGGGTTGGACATCAAGAGCAGAGACTTGCCCTCCCACCGCTCACCATCCAGAGAAGCTGGGAGCAAGAGCAGAGACCATATCTTCCTCTGCTCACATGTTTGCCTGACTGAGGGCTACACAGTCTTCTGTTCATTCCCACCCAATGGCAGAGGCCACGTGGGGCCTTTCAAAGCAGATTTTACTAGAAGCCTGAGGATACCAGAAGGAGGAAAGAAGATAAGCAGCATACGGTTTATCATACTCAACTTGGGTCCTGAATAGGGTGCCTTCCTGGCTTTTCTGAGGCCACGTCCAGGGGTGAGGGTGGACACCATCTTTCTTCTTCTTCTAGAAGCTCCTTCCAGCCCATGTAGATCCCTCAACATCTAAGGGAACCAGGTCGAGAAAGAGAGAGAGAGAGACCCTCTCCCGTTCAAAGCCACCTCTGCCTCCCCGTGTCCCATCTAAGAAGCAATAGCCCAGGAAGTTGAAGAATAGGGGGGTAACTCACTTCAGGGGGAGTCTTGCAGAGTGTGGCCTTACCCTGTGGTTTCCCTAGAACGTCACACAAGGAGCCCAACACTTGCACGTGCACACGTGTATCAAAATCAAGACAAAATCAAGGCTGTTGCAAGGCTGGGGCCCCTTTCCTTAGCAGGTGCAGCTGAGAGGCTGATATGACCCAAGACAAAGACGTTGCCTGGCCCACAGGAGCAAGAACCCCGCAGGGCAGCACCTGCTTCCTTGGGAGCAGCTAGAATGGCAGGAAGTCCCTGCGGGACACTGTTGAGAAGGAAGGAGGCTAAACAAGCAGACCAGGGAGGCAGGCTTTGCAGAGCCCACAGGGTGGGAGGGAGCAGAGAGCTCCGAGGTTCCAGCTTATTTCTGCAGCCGTTCGGGACAAGGTCCCCTCTACTGTGCTGTTCTTTTCCTCCTCTTGCTCTATCAGAACTTCATCCTCACTTGGCCGCTTATTACCACCCCTTCCTCCTTGGCACCAGAATCCTGGTTTTATTTAGGGCTACAGGGGGCTGAGCCATATGATTACATTCCCCAGCATCCCTTGCAGCGAGGTTGAGCCCCGTGATCAATATGTTTTGGCTAATGAGACCAAAGGCTATGTAAAAGATGCTGATTTGGCTGGGTGGTGTGCTTCTTTGCCCTCTGTCGTTCGTTTTCCTACCACTTGGAATGTAGGTCTAATGGCTGGAGCTCCAGCAGCCACCCTGGACTGTGAGGTGATCTTGAGGGTAGAAGCCAAACACTAAGAGAGTAGAACAAACAGCTAGAGGCACTCACCACAGCGGCCCTGGTACTGCTTATCCCTAGATTTCTTTTATAAGAGAGAGGAGGAAACCGTATCTTGTTTCAGCTACTGTTATTCGTGTTTCCCATTTTATTCAGGGGAATCTAGTACCGATGCGGATCCATGGCCCCTGCCCAAAGGGGAAGAGAGCTCTTCCTGTTTTACGTGGTCAAGGGTGGGTCAGGCCCATGGAAATATTTTTCCCAGTTAGAGTATGCAGACAAGAGCTATGTGCAAACAAGCGTTGGGGTTATGTCAATTTCATATTGCGGTAGCATAAACCCCCTCCACACTTCACAGCTTGAAAGCACCGCTTTCTTATTTCTCCAGACCCTGAAGATTCGTAGCGTGTTCTCAACCACCCAAGGGTGCTATCAAAGGACGCACACTGGCCAGCACCATCCTGCAAAGAATGGAAAATTCTCCCTAGTGCAAAAGTGAACAAAAGCAGTTTGCAGCATGAAAGCAATTGCTCAAGCCTGATAACAACAGTCCCAGGGGGAAGTCCCAAATGAGAAATGGGAAGCTGTTTAGTGTGCTGATTCTCGGTGGGGACTAGCACAGGCCCAGCAAAGGAAAGGGAAAGGTTTGGCCGTCTTCACAGCAGGCTGGAGTCGGCCTCCCGCAGGATTTGGCGTCCAGTGATAACCAGAGGCCGACTGCAGGCAAGCACTGTCTGTCTGAGGCTGTGTAGTAATCTAGGAAAGAAAGATAGTGGTCAGTGGGAGCTCCCCATGCCCCACATGGGAAAAGAGAAGCAGAGAATGGGAGCAGGGCTCCGTTACCGTATCCACTATGGACACTCAGTTTCCCCAAATCTGCAAAGGCATCTGTAAACAGACGTGTGGCAGAGATGTGTGTTTTTGCAGAAAAACGGTATAAAGGCGATGAAGGAACATGAGGGCTGGGATTCAGTCACTCATTCATTCTAAAAGTACTTACCTGGGACTTTATAAGTCCCAGGCACAGTCCTAGGCCCTGAGAACAAAATATTCGCAATATAACTTTGCGTAGGACAGAAAACAAAGCTCACAGAGAAAGGGCCCCAGTCGTTATAGGGCTATGGGGCAGGGAAGGGATCTGGGATAAGAGGACCTGCAGAAATGTGACTAACCTGTGGCTCTGGGGGTGCCCCAGGGAGAGGCAACTGCAAAAGCAACGGTGTGAGGCAGGGATGAGGTTGGATGTTGCTGAAAGGTCCATGGGGCCTGTGTGGCTGGAGCACAGTAACTGGGCGGGGGGAGCAGGGCTGCAGGGCTTGGAGGGTGGCAGGATGAGGCATCTGAGCGGCAGCCAGAGCCCCGTGTCGTCGCAGGGCCTCTCTCTCCATGTGGCCCTCTAACAAAGGTGCTGGAATTCAAAATGGCGGCCGGTTTCCAAGCACAAAAGCTCAGGGGGAGGACTGGGTAGAGCTTTGGGGTCTTTGGATTTCGTTTTGAGTATGTCAGAAAGCCTCCACAAGCTTTGAATGAGAAGCACGGACCTGACCCGGCTTACATTTTGTTAAGAACTAGGGCTGGAGTGGTCTTCCTTCCACTGGAGGAAGCTTGAGTGTTGCTCATTTGTCCGGAAGACAGTGGAAACTAAAGGTCTGGACCAGGCTGATCCTAACATGGGAGGCTCCAAGAGGAAGAGGAGAAAGAAGGCCCCATGGCCTGCATCCCTTTCCCTTCTCTCCCCGCTCCCATCTACAGGCTTCATGCACATGCCTGGGAGGGGATGAGCTCTGGGGGGTACACATCCCCTTGGCCCCAGGCACTCCCCTCCCCATGGAGAGAGATACAGCCACAGCACAACTGGAGTGGGGCCCTTAAAGCCTGGGCCCAGAGCAAGCTGCCTGATTCTGAGCATTCAGAGGCGGTTCTGGCTCAGACCATGACCACAGGGAACCGGAAAGATTAGGATTTGATGACCAATTAATTCCCCTATAGATAGCATCTCCTCCTTAGGGCAGAGGCTGTCACAGATGTGCAACTATGATGTAGCCTCAGTGTGATGTTTCCAATGTCCACACAGCATCTCAGCAGAAGGAACAGGGGAGTTCAAGACCAGGGGAGCAATACGGTGCACGGGGCACACACACAGAATCCTACCCAGGGCACTTGGTCAGGGCCCAGAACCTATTTGTAGACGGTCCTCTTGCCTTGATTTTAGAAGAGGCTGGGTTTTGAGGCCACACAGCTTGAGACCCAACCCCGGATGCCCCATGCCCTGCATCTGACTCGGAGACATACGGTGATGGGTTCAAGGGCACTCGCAGAGGAGAGAGAAATCTTCTGAAGAGGGTGAGTTCTGTCACCTGGAAGGCAGAGGGATGCTCTGGGAGGCAAGTTCAGGGCCTGGGCTGGGACTGGGTGTAATCGTGGGGAGAGGAGCTGGAGAGGAAAAGGGTAGGAAGAGAGCAACAATTAAAGTTGCTAGCGGATGTCTGCAAAGAGAAGTGGCTGATGGGGTCTGGGCTGGTTGCCGCTGGTATGTATGGTGTGAACCTTCAGAGGCCCGTGAACATACCCTGAAGCCACACTACTGAGGCAGCCTTGGAATTCTGTAAAGGGGAAAGGTGGCAGAGAAGAGGGGTGCCCCAGACGCCATCCTCGGGGGGACATTCCAACAGCAGCGAGCAAGCCCCTCTGCCTCAATTCTGTTTTACACCTGCTCAGAGCAAGCACATAACGGAGGCGTGGGAAGCAGCCAGTGGGAGTGGCCCGCTCACTCCAGCCGCGCTCAGTGCAGGGAGCAAACTGGAAGCCACTGTCCCCGCCAGAGGCACGGTTTTGATCCAGGCTGGTACCCACAGTGCTCCTGTCCAATCCCCTGTATTCTCAGCACAGCAGGCTTTTAGATGTGAAGTGTGAGAGCTGCCTCAATTCTTTTGGTAAAAAGCCATCGGCCCTGCTTTACTGATGAGCATGGAAGGATCTAGAAATGCAGGCAAGTCCCCGCTCTATCACAGCAAGTGAAAACTTACTTGCCCCAAATGCCCTGTACCACTTTCAATGGACCCGCGGTTAGAATCGGAAAGAATCAAGTCAGTGGGTATGGTATTACTACTCCTCTGGAGTGCTACGAACAATATAATACTTCCCATCGCCTCCGTTGGGCACAAGCAGCCGCCGTGTGCCAGGGAAATAAAGGTCATAATAGGGGACGAAGGAGCATAAAATTGGCCCTGACCTTAGTCTCCAGGCAATGTGGGAAGTCCTGCCAGTTTCCGCAGCTGCACCCCTTTCTCTCCCAAGGGGGAAGGGCGGGGGAGCTGATGGAGGCCAAACCCACCCTCAGGAAATTCTGGAATACTCTAGCATTCCAGCAGCCATTCGGCAAGAGTGGATCCCGTCACAGCAAGAGAGCTCTGCTGACTAAGAGACCGTCAGTCCACAACTTCTGGGGAGGGCTGTCTCTGGTGGAAGGCTGCGGGTCTTGTGCACATATTCACATCTGTGAGCATGGAGGCAAGGGAAAGAAACAGGGAGCAATCCTCCCCTGACTGTCTTAGTTCGGGCTCTGCATCCAGTGATAGTGGGCTGGCCCTGACTCCCTCTCTCTCTGAGCCTCGGTTTCCAAAACTGCGAAACGGGCAGTGGCCCTCCCAACTTCAATAGGGGTACAGTAAGGCTAAAATGAGGTAACAGATGTGAACGCGGTTTGCAAAAACTAAGCGCAAGGGTATCCCTCGGAAGCCAACGTGCCCATCCCAGGTGGTCAGGACTGGCCGTGCAGCCGCCGAGGCACAACATCCGCCCGCAAACTCTTCCTTCGGCAACGTCTGGCATAGAGCCTGCTCTGCCTCTCCCCCAAGACCCTGTTGGGCAATCCCGGCTTGCAACATTTCTGAAAACAGGTTCTAACGTTGACAGAGCAGAGGAAGGCGGGGACCGTGTCTCAATTCTTCTAGGAACCCCTCCTAAAAATTGCAGAGAGGGGTGTATGCCGTGGTGACGGTTGCTGGGGGACTTTCCCTTACTGTCCTTCCCACACCCCCTGCTCCTGGTTTGTCTTTCCATCCTGTTCCCATTCACCATTCCAGCCATCAGAGCGCATTCCCAGTCCCTCCTACCCTGGGAGTTCTGCCCCTTCTCAACCCCTAATGCCGCCCTGCCTTCTGCTTGCCAGACCTTTCTCCAAGCCTCAGCTTCGAGCAACCCTTGCTCCAGGGTCCTAAGACCAGCAGCGTCAGCATGGACTGAGCACTAGGTCATAACGAAGCTCCCCCCAGCGTCCCAAAGAAGCAACCGGGCTCCACCCCGGTTCCCTGACCCAAGCTCTGCACTTGACCAAGACCCCAGGTACTCTGGTCTGGGGCAGCTCTGATGACCTCCACCGGCCCCCAGAGGCAGGCCTCCTTGCTCAGCCAAACCTCGCCATCTGACGCTGCTAGTCAGGTGTCCACATGGGTACCTCATATCCTCAGGTGGATTATAAATCACCGGAAGGCAGGGAGCCCACGCTTTCTAAAGGACCTGGCCCAGGGCTCTGCACAGACATTCAGCGAACTTGGTCAGTCTGTCTAGATGGGGCCCGTGTACTCATTCATTCACATATTCACTGAGGACCAAGGAGGGGCCTATCCCCCGTTCAAGGCACCGGGATACAGAGGCAAATGCTGCTCCCATAGAGTCTGCCCTCCGGGGTGGAAGAAAACAGACATGCATAAATAAGCAGACAAGTGACGAGGTCGTTTTATTTTTTATCTTATTTGTCGTTTTTCTAATGGAAGCTTCACGAATTCACAGGTCATTATTGCGCAGGGGCCATGAAAATCTTCTCTGTATTGTTCCACTTTTAGCATGCATGCCTGCCAAAGCGAGCACAGGACGAGGCCATTTTAGCTGCTGGCGGGTGCCAGGAAGAAAATCAAGCAGGCGGGAGTGACAGTGGCCATTGGGAGGGGTTGCCACTAGGATGGGTGGTCTGAGAAGGTTCATATCTGCTCCAAGAGCCCAACTGAGAAGACGGGGGCTGAGGCTTCCAGGCAGAGTGAAGGGCAGAGGGCCCCACAGAAGGAGGGCCCGGCCCATGTTCTGACCCGCGTCCTGTCTACCCTGCCCCTCCCACATCCCATCTATCTACCACCTCCCTCCTGAGCAGGACAAATCCCAGGTGTCAGGTCCATCCATCTGTATCTGTCCACCTCACCTCCTCGCTGTAGGGCAGCCACCCCTGCTCAATTCCCCATCCTTTTCTCCATAGCCAACTTTGCTCTTGCTTTAAACATGGTGGAGACCTCACCAAACATCCATGTGCCCAAGTGATGAGGAAAGAGAGCTCCTTTTAAAAACGCTATCCTCACATAGTCTCATTTTCTTAGTTGGGACCAGGTGACTCACCCTGGTCCTCGCTACACGCTACTCAAAATACGGTCTTCCAACGGGCATCAGCCTCATCTGCGAGCTTACTAGAAACACGGAATCTCAGGGGCTCCTGGGTGGCTCCATCGGGTAAGCATCCAACTCTTGATTTCGGCTTAGGTCATGATCTCATGGTTCCTGAGTTCGAGCCCTGAATCGAGCCCCCTGCTGTGAGTGCAGAGTGCAGAGCTTGGGATTCTCTGTCTCCCTCTCTCTGCCCCTCCCCGCCTTGCTTTCTCTCTCTCGCTCTCAAAAATAAATAAATGTTAAAAAAAGATTAAAACAACAACAACAACAACAATAATAATAATAATAAAAAGACAGAAACACAGAATCTCAGGTTCCACCCACACCCACTGAACCAGAAGCTGTAGTTTAGCAAGACCCCGAGGTAATTTCATCCAGAGCAGAGTCCTGCCTTGAGACCCCATTATCTCTGGAAACCACCCAACAAGCTACGGAGAACAGCTCCATACTACTGTGAGGCAGGCAACCGTCTAATCTTTGCTTTAAAGAGTGCCTGTAAACAGAAGTATAGTCCTGAGTTTCATTTTGCAAGTGAGTTAACCTTGCACGGGGAGGTCGAGGAGCCTGCCCAAGTTCACAAGCTTGTAAGGGGGAGGCTGAGTGGGAGACCCCCCCCCCCCGCCCCGGTCTGACTATAGAGCCTGGCCTCCGGCCACCCACTGCCCCAGAGGAGGGGTCACCTTAGAGCTTAGGCAGTCAGTTCTGGTGCTGGAACAGAGTACCACACGAGGCGGGGCTTAAGGAACAGAAATGTGCTGTCTCACGGTTCTGGAGGCCAGAAGTCCAAGATCAAGGTGTCAGCAGGGCTCGTTCCTTCCAAGTCCGTCCCATCCTTCTCCCCAGCGTCTGGTGATTTGCTGGCAACGTCCGGTGTTCTTTGGCTTGTAGAAGCATCACCAGGATCTTTCCCTTCATCTTTACATGTCTCTGTGTCCAAATTTCTCACACAAGCCAAAGCCAGGAAGTCTGGCCTCTAAGTGCCTGCTACAGCTCTCTCGGATGCCGTCTGGGATGAGACTGAAGTCACGCTTCTGTAATTCCTTCGGCAAGATGTTGCTGCGTTTTGGTTCGGTGGGCCCAGGACGGTGTCTCTGAAACAGAGCCACACGAGCAGAACATCA